>NW_028261381.1:167054172-167124906 GCF_051295495.1 Thamnophis sirtalis | reverse complement strand
CTCTTGAAAGTCAAGCCACGCCAACCATCAGCAAGGGTTCTTCCACTAAGGCTGAGCTGACTTCAGCAGAAGTGACCGGAACACCCTCTCCGGCATCTGAGTCTCCCCTGCCCACGTCGCTTTCCATGCAGACTGGACACTCTCTGTCTCAGAGCTCGTTGCCATCAACCCCTCCGGAGACCACCATTGCATCCCACAGCACGAGTTCGCCAACTCGGGCAGAATCCACCCCAGCCGAGGTAGGCGCCACGTCTTCGCTAATTTCTACACGCTCAAGCACAGCAGTGCCAGAAACCAGCTCCTCTGGAGAGTCTGTGCCTTCCATTGTCACCACGACGGCTGCCATTGGCCCGACTGAGCCAACCTCCGTCCAGCCTCCAAAAACTCCCTCGCTCGCCCAATCTTCTACCATGCAGTCGGAGGAAACTTCACTGCAGGAGAGCACAACTCCAAGCCCGCATTCTGGCTCTGCCATGACCAAACCGGAGCTGAGCTCTGCTCATGGAACCACCCTTCCCAGGCCAACTTCCTCCTCTTCTACTGAGCACTCTTCGCTTGCCCCTACCGAGGAGACCACCGTTGCCTTACATTCCACCACTACTTCAGCTAAGGTCGAAGGAACTGCGGCTGAGTTGACCAGCCCTCCACTCTCTTCGGCAACATCTCCTACGGCTGCGCGGTTTAGAACCTCTACTATGGAGGTGACCGGATCCATGCCAATGAGGCCGCCTTCCACGGTAGAGACTGCTGTAACGCCTCTTGAAAGTCAAGCCACGCCAACCATCGGCAAGGGTTCTTCCACTAAGGCTGAGCTGACTTCAGCAGAAGTGACCGGAACACCCTCTCCAGCATCTGAGTCTCCCCTGGCCACGTCGCTTTCCATGCAGACTGGACACTCTCTGTCTCAGAGCTCGTTGCCATCAACCCCTCCGGAGACCACCATTGCATCCCACAGCACGAGTTCGCCAACTCGGGCAGAATCCACCCCAGCCGAGGTAGGCGCCACGTCTTCGCTAATTTCTACACGCTCAAGCACAGCAGTGCCAGAAACCAGCTCCTCTGGAGAGTCTGTGCCTTCCATTGTCACCACGACGGCTGCCATTGGCCCGACTGAGCCAACCTCCGTCCAGCCTCCAACAACTCCCTCGCTCGCCCAATCTTCTACCATGCAGTCGGAGGAAACTTCACTGCAGGAGAGCACAACTCCAAGCCCGCATTCTGGCTCTGCCATGACCAAACCGGAGCTGAGCTCTGCTCAAGGAACCACCCTTCCCAGGCCAACTTCCTCCTCTTCTACTGAGCACTCTTCGCTTGCCCCTACCGAGGAGACCACCGTTGCCTTACATTCCACCACTACTTCAGCTAAGGTCGAAGGAACTGAGGCTGAGTTGACCAGCCCTCCACTCTCTTCGGCAACATCTCCTACGGCTGCGCGGTTTAGAACCTCTACTATGGAGGTGACCGGATCCACGCCAATGAGGCCGCCTTCCACGGTAGAGACTGCTGTAACGCCTCTTGAAAGTCAAGCCACGCCAACCATCAGCAAGGGTTCTTCCACTAAGGCTGAGCTGACTTCAGCAGAAGTGACCGGAACACCCTCTCCGGCATCTGAGTCTCCCCTGCCCACGTCGCTTTCCATGCAGACTGGACACTCTCTGTCTCAGACCTCGTTGCCATCAACCCCTCCGGAGACCACCATTGCATCCCACAGCACGAGTTCTTCAACTCGGGAAGAATCCACACCAGCCGAGGTAGGCGCCACGTCTTCGCTCCTTTCTGCACGCTCAAGCACAGCAGTGCCAGAAACCAGCTCCTCTGGAGAGTCTGTGCCTTCCATTGTCACCACGACGGCTGCCATTGGCCCGACTGAGCCAACCTCCGTCCAGCCTCCAACAACTCCCTCGCTCGCCCAATCTTCTACCATGCAGTCGGAGGAAACTTCACTGCAAGAGAGCATAACTCCAAGCCCGCATTCTCGCTCTGCCATGACCAAACCGGAGCTGAGCTCTGCTCAAGGAACCACCCTTCCCAGGCCAACTTCCTCCTCTTCTACTGAGCACTCTTCGCTTGCCCCTACCGAGGAGACCACCGTTGCCTTACATTCCACCACTACTTCAGCTAAGGTCGAAGGAACTGAGGCTGAGTTGACCAGCCCTCCACTCTCTTCGGCAACATCTCCTACGGCTGCGCGGTTTAGAACCTCGACTATGGAGGTGACCGGATCCACGCCAATGAGGCCGCCTTCCACGGTAGAGACTGCTGTAACGCCTCCTGAAAGTCAAGCCACGCCAACCATCGGCAAGGGTTCTTCCACTAAGGCTGAGCTGACTTCAGCAGAAGTGACCGGAAAACCCTCACCGGCATCTGAGTCTCCCCTGGCCACGTCGCTTTCCATGCAGACTGGACACTCTCTGTCTCAGAGCTCGTTGCCATCAACCCCTCCGGAGACCACCATTGCATCCCACAGCACGAGTTCGCCAACTCGGGCAGAATCCACTCCAGCCGAGGTAGGCGCCACGTCTTCGCTAATTTCTACACGCTCAAGCACAGCAGTGCCAGAAACCAGCTCCTCTGGAGAGTCTGTGCCTTCCATTGTCACCACGACGGCTGCCATTGGCCCGACTGAGCCAACCTCCATCCAGCCTCCAACAACTCCCTCGCTCGCCCAATCTTCTACCATGCAGTCGGAGGAAACTTCACTGCAAGAGAGCACAACTCCAAGCCCGCATTCTGGCTCTGCCATGACCAAACCGGAGCTGAGCTCTGCTCAAGGAACCACCCTTCCCAGGCCAACTTCCTCCTCTTCTACTGAGCACTCTTCGCTTGCCCCTACCGAGGAGACCACCGTTGCCTTACATTCCACCACTACTTCAGGTAAGGTCGAAGGAACTGCGGCTGAGTTGACCAGCCCTCCACTCTCTTCGGCAACATCTCCTACGGCTGCGCGGTTTAGAACCTCGACTATGGAGGTGACCGGATCCACGCCAATGAGGCCGCCTTCCATGGTAGAGACTGCTGTAACGCCTCTTGAAAGTCAAGCCACGCCAACCATCAGCAAGGGTTCTTCCACTAAGGCTGAGCTGACTTCAGCAGAAGTGACCGGAACACCCTCTCCGGCATCTGAGTCTCCCCTGGCCACGTCGCTTTCCATGCAGACTGGACACTCTCTGTCTCAGACCTCGTTGCCATCAACCCCTCCGGAGACCACCATTGCATCCCACAGCACGAGTTCGCCAACTCGGGCAGAATCCACCCCAGCCGAGGTAGGCGCCACGTCTTCGGTCCTTTCTGCACGCTCAAGCACAGCAGTGCCAGAAACCAGCTCCTCTGGAGAGTCTGTGCCTTCCATTGTCACCACGACGGCTGCCATTGGCCCGACTGAGCCAACCTCGGTCAAGCCTCCAACAACTCCCTCGCTCGCCCAATCTTCTACCATGCAGTCGGAGGAAACTTCACTGCAAGAGAGCACAACTCCAAACCCGCATTCTGGCTCTGCCATGACCAAACCGGAGCTGAGCTCTGCTCAAGGAACCACCCTTCCCAGGCCAACTTCCTCCTCTTCTACTGAGCACTCTTCGCTTGCCCCTACCGAGGAGACCACCGTTGCCTTACATTCCACCACTACTTCAGGTAAGGTCGAAGGAACTGCGGCTGAGTTGACCAGCCCTCCACTCTCTTCGGCAACATCTCCTACGGCTGCGCGGTTTAGAACCTCGACTATGGAGGTGACCGGATCCACGCCAAGGAGGCCGCCTTCCACGGTAGAGACTGCTGTAACGCCTCTTGAAAGTCAAGCCACGCCAACCATCAGCAAGGGTTCTTCCACTAAGGCTGAGCTGACTTCAGCAGAAGTGACCGGAACACCCTCTCCGGCATCTGAGTCTCCCCTGGCCACGTCGCTTTCCATGCAGACTGGACACTCTCTGTCTCAGAGCTCGTTGCCATCAACCCCTCCAGAGACCACCATTGCATCCCACAGCACGAGTTCGCCAGCTCGGGCAGAATCCACCCCAGCCGAGGTAGGCGCCACGTCTTCGCTAATTTCTACACGCTCAAGCACAGCAGTGCCAGAAACCAGCTCCTCTGGAGAGTCTGTGCCTTCCATTGTCACCACGACGGCTGCCATTGGCCCGACTGAGCCAACCTCCGTCCAGCCTCCAACAACTCCCTCGCTCGCCCAATCTTCTACCATGCAGTCGGAGGAAACTTCACTGCAGGAGAGCACAACTCCAAGCCCGCATTCTGGCTCTGCCATGACCAAACCGGAGCTGAGCTCTGCTCAAGGAACCACCCTTCCCAGGCCAACTTCCTCCTCTTCTACTGAGCACTCTTCGCTTGCCCCTACCGAGGAGACCACCGTTGCCTTACATTCCACCACTACTTCAGCTAAGGTCGAAGGAACTGAGGCTGAGTTGACCAGCCCTCCACTCTCTTCGGCAACATCTCCTACGGCTGCGCGGTTTACAACCTCGACTATGGAGGTGACCGGATCCACGCCAATGAGGCCGCCTTCCACGGTAGAGACTGCTGTAACGCCTCCTGAAAGTCAAGCCACGCCAACCATCGGCAAGGGTTCTTCCACTAAGGCTGAGCTGACTTCAGCAGAAGTGACCGGAAAACCCTCACCAGCATCTGAGTCTCCCCTGGCCACGTCGCTTTCCATGCAGACTGGACACTCTCTGTCTCAGAGCTCGTTGCCATCAACCCCTCCGGAGACCACCATTGCATCCCACAGCACGAGTTCGCCAACTCGGGCAGAATCCACCCCAGCCGAGGTAGGCGCCACGTCTTCGCTCCTTTCTGCACGCTCAAGCACAGCAGTGCCAGAAACCAGCTCCTCTGGAGAGTCTGTGCCTTCCATTGTCACCACGACGGCTGCCATTGGCCCGACTGAGCCAACCTCGGTCAAGCCTCCAACAACTCCCTCGCTCGCCCAATCTTCTACCATGCAGTCGGAGGAAACTTCACTGCAAGAGAGCACAACTCCAAGCCCGCATTCTGGCTCTGCCATGACCAAACCGGAGCTGAGCTCTGCTCAAGGAACCACCCTTCCCAGGCCAACTTCCTCCTCTTCTACTGAGCACTCTTCGCTTGCCCCTACCGAGGAGACCACCGTTGCCTTACATTCCACCACTACTTCAGGTAAGGTCGAAGGAACTGCGGCTGAGTTGACCAGCCCTCCACTCTCTTCGGCAACATCTCCTACGGCTGCGCGGTTTAGAACCTCGACTATGGAGGTGACCGGATCCACGCCAAGGAGGCCGCCTTCCACGGTAGAGACTGCTGTAACGCCTCTTGAAAGTCAAGCCACGCCAACCATCAGCAAGGGTTCTTCCACTAAGGCTGAGCTGACTTCAGCCGAAGTGACCGGAACACCCTCTCCGGCATCTGAGTCTCCCCTGGCCACGTCGCTTTCCATGCAGACTGGACACTCTCTGTCTCAGAGCTCGTTGCCATCAACCCCTCCGGAGACCACCATTGCATCCCACAGCACGAGTTCGCCAGCTCGGGCAGAATCCACCCCAGCCGAGGTAGGCGCCACGTCTTCGCTAATTTCTACACGCTCAAGCACAGCAGTGCCAGAAACCAGCTCCTCTGGAGAGTCTGTGCCTTCCATTGTCACCACGACGGCTGCCATTGGCCCGACTGAGCCAACCTCCGTCCAGCCTCCAACAACTCCCTCGCTCGCCCAATCTTCTACCATGCAGTCGGAGGAAACTTCACTGCAGGAGAGCACAACTCCAAGCCCGCATTCTGGCTCTGCCATGACCAAACCGGAGCTGAGCTCTGCTCAAGGAACCACCCTTCCCAGGCCAACTTCCTCCTCTTCTACTGAGCACTCTTCGCTTGCCCCTACCGAGGAGACCACCGTTGCCTTACATTCCACCACTACTTCAGCTAAGGTCGAAGGAACTGAGGCTGAGTTGACCAGCCCTCCACTCTCTTCGGCAACATCTCCTACGGCTGCGCGGTTTAGAACCTCGACTATGGAGGTGACCGGATCCACGCCAATGAGGCCGCCTTCCACGGTAGAGACTGCTGTAACGCCTCCTGAAAGTCAAGCCACGCCAACCATCGGCAAGGGTTCTTCCACTAAGGCTGAGCTGACTTCAGCAGAAGTGACCGGAAAACCCTCACCGGCATCTGAGTCTCCCCTGGCCACGTCGCTTTCCATGCAGACTGGACACTCTCTGTCTCAGAGCTCGTTGCCATCAACCCCTCCGGAGACCACCATTGCATCCCACAGCACGAGTTCGCCAACTCGGGCAGAATCCACCCCAGCCGAGGTAGGCGCCACGTCTTCGCTCCTTTCTGCACGCTCAAGCACAGCAGTGCCAGAAACCAGCTCCTCTGGAGAGTCTGTGCCTTCCATTGTCACCACGACGGCTGCCATTGGCCCGACTGAGCCAACCTCCGTCCAGCCTCCAACAACTCCCTCGCTCGTCCAATCTTCTACCATGCAGTCGGAGGAAACTTCACTGCAAGAGAGCACAACTCCAAGCCCGCATTCTGGCTCTGCCATGACCAAACCGGAGCTGAGCTCTGCTCAAGGAAGCACCCTTCCCAGGCCAACTTCCTCCTCTTCTACTGAGCACTCTTCGCTTGCCCCTAAGGAGGAGACCACCGTTGCCTTACATTCCACCACTACTTCAGCTAAGGTCGAAGGAACTGAGGCTGAGTTGACCAGCCCTCCACTCTCTTCGGCAACATCTCCTACGGCTGCGCGGTTTAGAACCTCGACTATGGAGGTGACCGGATCCACGCCAATGAGGCCGCCTTCCACGGTAGAGACTGCTGTAACGCCTCTTGAAAGTCAAGCCACGCCAACCATCAGCAAGGGTTCTTCCACTAAGGCTGAGCTGACTTCAGCAGAAGTGACCGGAACACCCTCTCCGGCATCTGAGTCTCCCCTGGCCACGTCGCTTTCCATGCAGACTGGACACTCTCTGTCTCAGACCTCGTTGCCATCAACCCCTCCGGAGACCACCATTGCATCCCACAGCACGAGTTCTTCAACTCGGGCAGAATCCACCCCAGCCGAGGTAGGCGCCACGTCTTCGCTCCTTTCTGCACGCTCAAGCACAGCAGTGCCAGAAACCAGCTCCTCTGGAGAGTCTGTGCCTTCCATTGTCACCACGACGGCTGCCATTGGCCCGACTGAGCCAACCTCCGTCCAGCCTCCAACAACTCCCTCGCTCGCCCAATCTTCTACCATGCAGTCGGAGGAAACTTCACTGCAAGAGAGCACAACTCCAAGCCCGCATTCTGGCTCTGCCATGACCAAACCGGAGCTGAGCTCTGCTCAAGGAACCACCCTTCCCAGGCCAACTTCCTCCTCTTCTACTGAGCAGTCTTCGCTTGCCCCTACCGAGGAGACCACCGTTGCCTTACATTCCACCACTACTTCAGCTAAGGTCGAAGGAACTGAGGCTGAGTTGACCAGCCCTCCACTCTCTTCGGCAACATCTCCTACGGCTGCGCGGTTTAGAACCTCGACTATGGAGGTGACCGGATCCACGCCAATGAGGCCGCCTTCCACGGTAGAGACTGCTGTAACGCCTCCTGAAAGTCAAGCCACGCCAACCATCGGCAAGGGTTCTTCCACTAAGGCTGAGCTGACTTCAGCAGAAGTGACCGGAAAACCCTCACCGGCATCTGAGTCTCCCCTGGCCACGTCGCTTTCCATGCAGACTGGACACTCTCTGTCTCAGAGCTCGTTGCCATCAACCCCTCCGGAGACCACCATTGCATCCCACAGCACGAGTTCGCCAACTCGGGCAGAATCCACCCCAGCCGAGGTAGGCGCCACGTCTTCGCTAATTTCTACACGCTCAAGCACAGCAGTGCCAGAAACCAGCTCCTCTGGAGAGTCTGTGCCTTCCATTGTCACCACGACGGCTGCCATTGGCCCGACTGAGCCAACCTCCATCCAGCCTCCAACAACTCCCTCGCTCCCCCAATCTTCTACCATGCAGTCGGAGGAAACTTCACTGCAAGAGAGCACAACTCCAAGCCCGCATTCTGGCTCTGCCATGACCCAAACCGGAGCTGAGCTCTGCTCAAGGAACCACCCTTCCCAGGCCAATTTCCTCCTCTTCTACTGAGCACTCTTCGCTTGCCCCTACCGAGGAGACCACCGTTGCCTTACATTCCACCACTACTTCAGCTAAGGTCGAAGGAACTGAGGCTGGGTTGACCAGCCCTCCACTCTCTTCGGCAACATCTCCTACGGCTGCGCGGTTTAGAACCTCGACTATGGAGGTGACCGGATCCACGCCAATGAGGCCGCCTTCCACGGTAGAGACTGCTGTAACGCCTCCTGAAAGTCAAGCCACGCCAACCATCGGCAAGGGTTCTTCCACTAAGGCTGAGCTGACTTCAGCAGAAGTGACCGGAAAAACCCTCACCGGCATCTGAGTCTCCCCTGGCCACGTCGCTTTCCATGCAGACTGGACACTCTCTGTCTCAGAGCTCGTTGCCATCAACCCCTCCGGAGACCACCATTGCATCCCACAGCACGAGTTCGCCAACTCGGGCAGAATCCACCCCAGCCGAGGTAGGCGCCACGTCTTCGCTCCTTTCTGCACGCTCAAGCACAGCAGTGCCAGAAACCAGCTCCTCTGGAGAGTCTGTGCCTTCCATTGTCACCACGACGGCTGCCATTGGCCCGACTGAGCCAACCTCCGTCCAGCCTCCAACAACTCCCTCGCTCGCCCAATCTTCTACCATGCAGTCGGAGGAAACTTCACTGCAAGAGAGCACAACTCCAAGACCGCATTCTGGCTCTGCCATGACCAAACCGGAGCTGAGCTCTGCTCAAGGAACCACCCTTCCCAGGCCAACTTCCTCCTCTTCTACTGAGCACTCTTCGCTTGCCCCTACCGAGGAGACCACCGTTGCCTTACATTCCACCACTACTTCAGCTAAGGTCGAAGGAACTGAGGCTGAGTTGACCAGCCCTCCACTCTCTTCGGCAACATCTCCTACGGCTGCGCGGTTTAGAACCTCGACTATGGAGGTGACCGGATCCACGCCAATGAGGCCGCCTTCCACGGTAGAGACTGCTTGTAACGCCTCCTGAAAGTCAAGCCACGCCAACCATCGGCAAGGGTTCTTCCACTAAGGCTGAGCTGACTTCAGCAGAAGTGACCGGAAAACCCTCACCGGCATCTGAGTCTCCCCTGGCCACGTCGCTTTCCATGCAGACTGGACACTCTCTGTCTCAGAGCTCGTTGCCATCAACCCCTCCGGAGACCACCATTGCATCCCACAGCACGAGTTCGCCAACTCGGGCGGAATCCACCCCAGCCGAGGTAGGCGCCACGTCTTCGCTCCTTTCTGCACGCTCAAGCACAGCAGTGCCAGAAACCAGCTCCTCTGGAGAGTCTGTGCCTTCCATTGTCACCACGACGGCTGCCATTGGCCCGACTGAGCCAACCTCCGTCCAGCCTCCAACAACTCCCTCGCTCGCCCAATCTTCTACCATGCAGTCGGAGGAAACTTCACTGCAAGAGAGCACAACTCCAAGCCCGCATTCTGGCTCTGCCATGACCAAACCGGAGCTGAGCTCTGCTCAAGGAACCACCCTTCCCAGGCCAACTTCCTCCTCTTCTACTGAGCACTCTTCGCTTGCCCCTACCGAGGAGACCACCGTTGCCTTACATTCCACCACTACTTCAGCTAAGGTCGAAGGAACTGCGGCTGAGTTGACCAGCCCTCCACTCTCTTCGGCAACATCTCCTACGGCTGCGCGGTTTAGAACCTCGACTATGGAGGTGACCGGATCCACGCCAAGGAGGCCGCCTTCCACGGTAGAGACTGCTGTAACGCCTCTTGAAAGTCAAGCCACGCCAACCATCAGCAAGGGTTCTTCCACTAAGGCTGAGCTGACTTCAGCAGAAGTGACCGGAACACCCTCTCCGGCATCTGAGTCTCCCCTGGCCACGTCGCTTTCCATGCAGACTGCACACTCTCCGTCTCAGACCTCGTTGCCATCAACCCCTCCGGAGACCACCATTGCATCCCACAGCACGAGTTCGCCAACTCGGGCAGAATCCACCCCAGCCGAGGTAGGCGCCACGTCTTCGCTCCTTTCTGCACGCTCAAGCACAGCAGTGCGAGAAACCAGCTCCTCTGGAGAGTCTGTGCCTTCCATTGTCACCACGACGGCTGCCATTGGCCCGACTGAGCCAACGTCCGTCCAGCCTCCAACAACTCCCTCGCTCGCCCAATCTTCTACCATGCAGTCGGAGGAAACTTCACTGCAAGAGAGCACAACTCCAAGCCCGCATTCTGGCTCTGCCATGACCAAACCGGAGCTGAGCTCTGCTCAAGGAACCACCCTTCCCAGGCCAACTTCCTCCTCTTCTACTGAGCACTCTTCGCTTGCCCCTACCGAGGAGACCACCGTTGCCTTACATTCCACCACTACTTCAGCTAAGGCCGAAGGAACTGCGGCTGAGTTGACCAGCCCTCCACTCTCTTCGGCAACATCTCCTACGGCTGCGCGGTTTAGAACCTCGACTATGGAGGTGACCGGATCCACGCCAAGGAGGCCGCCTTCCACGGTAGAGACTGCTGTAACGCCTCTTGAAAGTCAAGCCACGCCAACCATCAGCAAGGGTTCTTCCACTAAGGCTGAGCTGACTTCAGCAGAAGTGACCGGAACACCCTCTCAGGCATCTGAGTCTCCCCTGGCCACGTCGCTTTCCATGCAGACTGGACACTCTCCGTCTCAGACCTCGTTGCCATCAACCCCTCCGGAGACCACCATTGCATCCCACAGCACGAGTTCGCCAACTCGGGCAGAATCCACCCCAGCCGAGGTAGGCGCCACGTCTTCGCTCCTTTCTGCACGCTCAAGCACAGCAGTGCGAGAAACCAGCTCCTCTGGAGAGTCTGTGCCTTCCATTGTCACCACGACGGCTGCCATTGGCCCGACTGAGCCAACCTCCGTCCAGCCTCCAACAACTCCCTCGCTTGCCCAATCTTCTACCATGCAGTCGGAGGAAACTTCACTGCAAGAGAGCACAACTCCAAGCCCGCATTCTGGCTCTGCCATGACCAAACCGGAGCTGAGCTCTGCTCAAGGAACCACCCTTCCCAGGCCAACTTCCTCCTCTTCTACTGAGCACTCTTCGCTTGCCCCTACCGAGGAGACCACCGTTGCCTTACATTCCACCACTACTTCAGCTAAGGCCGAAGGAACTGCGGCTGAGTTGACCAGCCCTCCACTCTCTTCGGCAACATCTCCTACGGCTGCGCGGTTTAGAACCTCGACTATGGAGGTGACCGGATCCACGCCAAGGAGGCCGCCTTCCACGGTAGAGACTGCTGTAACGCCTCTTGAAAGTCAAGCCACGCCAACCATCAGCAAGGGTTCTTCCACTAAGGCTGAGCTGACTTCAGCAGAAGTGACCGGAACACCCTCTCCGGCATCTGAGTCTCCCCTGGCCACGTCGCTTTCCATGCAGACTGCACACTCTCCGTCTCAGACCTCGTTGCCATCAACCCCTCCGGAGACCACCATTACATCCCACAGCACGAGTCCTTCAACTCGGGCAGAATCCACCCCAGCCGAGGTAGGCGCCACGTCTTCGCTCCTTTCTGCACGCTCAAGCACAGCAGTGCCAGAAACCAGCTCCTCTGGAGAGTCTGTGCCTTCCATTGTCACCACGACGGCTGCCATTGGCCCGACTGAGCCAACCTCCGTCCAGCCTCCAAAAACTCCCTCGCTCGCCCAATCTTCTACCATGCAGTCGGAGGAAACTTCACTGCAAGAGAGCACAACTCCAAGCCCGCATTCTGGCTCTGCCATGACCAAACCGGAGCTGAGCTCTGCTCAAGGAACCACCCTTCCCAGGCCAACTTCCTCCTCTTCTACTGAGCACTCTTCGCTTGCCCCTACCGAGGAGACCACCGTTGCCTTACATTCCACCACTACTTCAGGTAAGGTCGAAGGAACTGCGGCTGAGTTGACCAGCCCTCCACTCTCTTCGGCAACATCTCCTACGGCTGCGCGGTTTAGAACCTCGACTATGGAGGTGACCGGATCCACGCCAAGGAGGCCGCCTTCCACGGTAGAGACTGCTGTAACGCCTCTTGAAAGTCAAGCCACGCCAACCATCAGCAAGGGTTCTTCCACTAAGGCTGAGCTGACTTCAGCAGAAGTGACCGGAACACCCTCTCCGGCATCTGAGTCTCCCCTGGCCACGTCGCTTTCCATGCAGACTGCACACTCTCCGTCTCAGACCTCGTTGCCATCAACCCCTCCGGAGACCACCATTGCATCCCACAGCACGAGTCCTTCAACTCGGGCAGAATCCACCCCAGCCGAGGTAGGCGCCACGTCTTCGCTCCTTTCTGCACGCTCAAGCACAGCAGTGCCAGAAACCAGCTCCTCTGGAGAGTCTGTGCCTTCCATTGTCACCACGACGGCTGCCATTGGCCCGACTGAGCCAACCTCCGTCCAGCCTCCAAAAACTCCCTCGCTCGCCCAATCTTCTACCATGCAGTCGGAGGAAACTTCACTGCAAGAGAGCACAACTCCAAGCCCGCATTCTGGCTCTGCCATGACCAAACCGGAGCTGAGCTCTGCTCAAGGAACCACCCTTCCCAGGCCAACTTCCTCCTCTTCTACTGAGCACTCTTCGCTTGCCCCTACCGAGGAGACCACCGTTGCCTTACATTCCACCACTACTTCAGGTAAGGTCGAAGGAACTGCGGCTGAGTTGACCAGCCCTCCACTCTCTTCGGCAACATCTCCTACGGCTGCGCGGTTTAGAACCTCGACTATGGAGGTGACCGGATCCACGCCAAGGAGGCCGCCTTCCACGGTAGAGACTGCTGTAACGCCTCTTGAAAGTCAAGCCACGCCAACCATCAGCAAGGGTTCTTCCACTAAGGCTGAGCTGACTTCAGCAGAAGTGACCGGAACACCCTCTCCGGCATCTGAGTCTCCCCTGGCCACGTCGCTTTCCATGCAGACTGCACACTCTCCGTCTCAGACCTCGTTGCCATCAACCCCTCCGGAGACCACCATTGCATCCCACAGCACGAGTTCGCCAACTCGGGCAGAATCCACCCCAGCCGAGGTAGGCGCCACGTCTTCGCTCCTTTCTGCACGCTCAAGCACAGCAGTGCGAGAAACCAGCTCCTCTGGAGAGTCTGTGCCTTCCATTGTCACCACGACGGCTGCCATTGGCCCGACTGAGCCAACCTCCGTCCAGCCTCCAACAACTCCCTCGCTCGCCCAATCTTCTACCATGCAGTCGGAGGAAACTTCACTGCAAGAGAGCACAACTCCAAGCCCGCATTCTGGCTCTGCCATGACCAAACCGGAGCTGAGCTCTGCTCAAGGAACCACCCTTCCCAGGCCAACTTCCTCCTCTTCTACTGAGCACTCTTCGCTTGCCCCTACCGAGGAGACCACCGTTGCCTTACATTCCACCACTACTTCAGCTAAGGCCGAAGGAACTGCGGCTGAGTTGACCAGCCCTCCACTCTCTTCGGCAACATCTCCTACGGCTGCGCGGTTTAGAACCTCGACTATGGAGGTGACCGGATCCACGCCAAGGAGGCCGCCTTCCACGGTAGAGACTGCTGTAACGCCTCTTGAAAGTCAAGCCACGCCAACCATCAGCAAGGGTTCTTCCACTAAGGCTGAGCTGACTTCAGCAGAAGTGACCGGAACACCCTCTCCGGCATCTGAGTCTCCCCTGGCCACGTCGCTTTCCATGCAGACTGGACACTCTCCGTCTCAGACCTCGTTGCCATCAACCCTCCGGAGACCACCATTGCATCCCACAGCACGAGTTCGCCAACTCGGGCAGAATCCACCCAGCCGAGGTAGGCGCCACGTCTTCGCTCCTTTCTGCACGCTCAAGCACAGCAGTGCGAGAAACCAGCTCCTCTGGAGAGTCTGTGCCTTCCATTGTCACCACGAGGCTGGCCTGCCATGGACTGAGCCAACCTCCGTCCAGCCTCCAACAACTCCCTCGCTCGCCCAATCTTCTACCATGCAGTCGGAGGAAACTTCACTGCAAGAGAGCACAACTCCAAGCCCGCATTCTGGCTCTGCCATGACCAAACCGGACCTGAGCTCTGCTCAAGGAACCACCCTTCCCAGGCCAACTTCCTCCTCTTCTACTGAGCACTCTTCGCTTGCCCCTACCGAGGAGACCACCGTTGCCTTACATTCCACCACTACTTCAGCTAAGGCCGAAGGAACTGCGGCTGAGTTGACCAGCCCTCCACTCTCTTCGGCAACATCTCCTACGGCTGCGCGGTTTAGAACCTCGACTATGGAGGTGACCGGATCCACGCCAAGGAGGCCGCCTTCCACGGTAGAGACTGCTGTAACGCCTCTTGAAAGTCAAGCCACGCCAACCATCAGCAAGGGTTCTTCCACTAAGGCTGAGCTGACTTCAGCAGAAGTGACCGGAACACCCTCTCAGGCATCTGAGTCTCCCCTGGCCCCGTCGCTTTCCATGCAGACTGGACACTCTCCGTCTCAGACCTCGTTGCCATCAACCCTCCGGAGACCACCATTGCATCCCACAGCACGAGTTCGCCAACTCGGGCAGAATCCACCCCAGCCGAGGTAGGCGCCACGTCTTCGCTCCTTTCTGCACGCTCAAGCACAGCAGTGCGAGAAACCAGCTCCTCTGGAGAGTCTGTGCCTTCCATTGTCACCACGACGGCTGCCATTGGCCCGACTGAGCCAACCTCCGTCCAGCCTCCAACAACTCCCTCGCTTGCCCAATCTTCTACCATGCAGTCGGAGGAAACTTCACTGCAAGAGAGCACAACTCCAAGCCCGCATTCTGGCTCTGCCATGACCAAACCGGACCTGAGCTCTGCTCAAGGAACCACCCTTCCCAGGCCAACTTCCTCCTCTTCTACTGAGCACTCTTCGCTTGCCCCTACCGAGGGAGACCACCGTTGCCTTACATTCCACCACTACTTCAGCTAAGGCCGAAGGAACTGCGGCTGAGTTGACCAGCCCTCCACTCTCTTCGGCAACATCTCCTACGGCTGCGCGGTTTAGAACCTCGACTATGGAGGTGACCGGATCCACGCCAAGGAGGCCGCCTTCCACGGTAGAGACTGCTGTAACGCCTCTTGAAAGTCAAGCCACGCCAACCATCAGCAAGGGTTCTTCCACTAAGGCTGAGCTGACTTCAGCAGAAGTGACCGGAACACCCTCTCCGGCATCTGAGTCTCCCCTGGCCACGTCGCTTTCCATGCAGACTGCACACTCTCCGTCTCAGACCTCGTTGCCATCAACCCCTCCGGAGACCACCATTACATCCCACAGCACGAGTCCTTCAACTCGGGCAGAATCCACCCCAGCCGAGGTAGGCGCCACGTCTTCGCTCCTTTCTGCACGCTCAAGCACAGCAGTGCCAGAAACCAGCTCCTCTGGAGAGTCTGTGCCTTCCATTGTCACCACGACGGCTGCCATTGGCCCGACTGAGCCAACCTCCGTCCAGCCTCCAAAAACTCCCTCGCTCGCCCAATCTTCTACCATGCAGTCGGAGGAAACTTCACTGCAAGAGAGCACAACTCCAAGCCCGCATTCTGGCTCTGCCATGACCAAACCGGAGCTGAGCTCTGCTCAAGGAACCACCCTTCCCAGGCCAACTTCCTCCTCTTCTACTGAGCACTCTTCGCTTGCCCCTACCGAGGAGACCACCGTTGCCTTACATTCCACCACTACTTCAGGTAAGGTCGAAGGAACTGCGGCTGAGTTGACCAGCCCTCCACTCTCTTCGGCAACATCTCCTACGGCTGCGCGGTTTAGAACCTCGACTATGGAGGTGACCGGATCCACGCCAAGGAGGCCGCCTTCCACGGTAGAGACTGCTGTAACGCCTCTTGAAAGTCAAGCCACGCCAACCATCAGCAAGGGTTCTTCCACTAAGGCTGAGCTGACTTCAGCAGAAGTGACCGGAACACCCTCTCCGGCATCTGAGTCTCCCCTGGCCACGTCGCTTTCCATGCAGACTGCACACTCTCCGTCTCAGACCTCGTTGCCATCAACCCCTCCGGAGACCACCATTGCATCCCACAGCACGAGTCCTTCAACTCGGGCAGAATCCACCCCAGCCGAGGTAGGCGCCACGTCTTCGCTCCTTTCTGCACGCTCAAGCACAGCAGTGCCAGAAACCAGCTCCTCTGGAGAGTCTGTGCCTTCCATTGTCACCACGACGGCTGCCATTGGCCCGACTGAGCCAACCTCCGTCCAGCCTCCAAAAACTCCCTCGCTCGCCCAATCTTCTACCATGCAGTCGGAGGAAACTTCACTGCAAGAGAGCACAACTCCAAGCCCGCATTCTGGCTCTGCCATGACCAAACCGGAGCTGAGCTCTGCTCAAGGAACCACCCTTCCCAGGCCAACTTCCTCCTCTTCTACTGAGCACTCTTCGCTTGCCCCTACCGAGGAGACCACCGTTGCCTTACATTCCACCACTACTTCAGGTAAGGTCGAAGGAACTGCGGCTGAGTTGACCAGCCCTCCACTCTCTTCGGCAACATCTCCTACGGCTGCGCGGTTTAGAACCTCGACTATGGAGGTGACCGGATCCACGCCAAGGAGGCCGCCTTCCACGGTAGAGACTGCTGTAACGCCTCTTGAAAGTCAAGCCACGCCAACCATCAGCAAGGGTTCTTCCACTAAGGCTGAGCTGACTTCAGCAGAAGTGACCGGAACACCCTCTCCGGCATCTGAGTCTCCCCTGGCCACGTCGCTTTCTATGCAGACTGCACACTCTCCGTCTCAGACCTCGTTGCCATCAACCCCTTCGGAGACCACCATTACATCCCACAGCACGAGTCCTTCAACTCGGGCAGAATCCACCCCAGCCGAGGTAGGCGCCACGTCTTCGCTCCTTTCTGCACGCTCAAGCACAGCAGTGCCAGAAACCAGCTCCTCTGGAGAGTCTGTGCCTTCCATTGTCACCACGACGGTTGCCATTGGCCCGACTGAGCCAACCTCCGTCCAGCCTCCAAAAACTGCCTCGCTCGCCCAATCTTCTACCATGCAGTCGGAGGAAACTTCACTGCAAGAGAGCACAACTCCAAGCCCGCATTCTGGCTCTGCCATGACCAAACCGGAGCTGAGCTCTGCTCAAGGAACCACCCTTCCCAGGCCAACTTCCTCCTCTTCTACTGAGCACTCTTCGCTTGCCCCTACCGAGGAGACCACCGTTGCCTTACATTCCACCACTACTTCAGGTAAGGTAGAAGGAACTGCGGCTGAGTTGACCAGCCCTCCACTCTCTTCGGCAACATCTCCTACGGCTGCGCGGTTTAGAACCTCGACTATGGAGGTGACCGGATCCACGCCAAGGAGGCCGCCTTCCACGGTAGAGACTGCTGTAACGCCTCTTGAAAGTCAAGCCACGCCAACCATCAGCAAGGGTTCTTCCACTAAGGCTGAGCTGACATCAGCAGAAGTGACCGGAACACCCTCTCCGGCATCTGAGTCTCCCCTGCCCACGTCGCTTTCCATGCAGACTGGACACTCTCCGTCTCAGACCTCGTTGCCATCAACCCCTCCGGAGACCACCATTGCATCCCACAGCACGAGTTCGCCATCTCGGGCAGAATCCACCCCAGCCGAGGTAGGCGCCACGTCTTCGCTCCTTTCTGCACGCTCAAGCACAGCAGTGCGAGAAACCAGCTCCTCTGGAAAGTCTGTGCCTTCCATTGTCACCACGACGGCTGCCATTGGCCCGACTGAGCCAACCTCCGTCCTGCCTCCAACAACTCCCTCGCTCGCCCAATCTTCTACCATGCAGTCGGAGGAAACTTCAATGCAAGAGAGCACAACTCCAAGCCCGCATTCTGGCTCTGCCATGACCAAACCGGAGCTGAGCTCTGCTCAAGGAACCACCCTTCCCAGGCCAACTTCCTCCTCTTCTACTGAGCACTCTTCGCTTGCCCCTACCGAGGAGACCACCGTTGCCTTACATTCCACCACTACTTCAGCTAAGGCCGGAGGAACTGCGGCTGAGTTGACCAGCCCTCCACTCTCTTCGGCAACATCTCCTACGGCTGCGCGGTTTAGAACCTCGACTATGGAGGTGACCGGATCCACGCCAAGGAGGCCGCCTTCCACGGTAGAGACTGCTGTAACGCCTCTTGAAAGTCAAGCCACGCCAACCATCAGCAAGGGTTCTTCCACTAAGGCTGAGCTGACTTCAGCAGAAGTGACCGGAACACCCTCTCCGGCATCTGAGTCTCCCCTGGCCACGTCGCTTTCCATGCAGACTGGACACTCTCCGTCTCAGACCTCGTTGCCATCAACCCCTCCGGAGACCACCATTGCATCCCACAGCACGAGTTCGCCAACTCGGGCAGAATCCACCCCAGCCGAGGTAGGCGCCACGTCTTCGCTCCTTTCTGCACGCTCAAGCACAGCAGTGCGAGAAACCAGCTCCTCTGGAGAGTCTGTGCCTTCCATTGTCACCACGACGGCTGCCATTGGCCCGACTGAGCCAACCTCCGTCCAGCCTCCAACAACTCCCTCGCTTGCCCAATCTTCTACCATGCAGTCGGAGGAAACTTCACTGCAAGAGAGCACAACTCCAAGCCCGCATTCTGGCTCTGCCATGACCAAACCGGATCTGAGCTCTGCTCAAGGAACCACCCTTCCCAGGCCAACTTCCTCCTCTTCTACTGAGCACTCTTCGCTTGCCCCTACCGAGGAGACCACCGTTGCCTTACATTCCACCACTACTTCAGCTAAGGCCGAAGGAACTGCGGCTGAGTTGACCAGCCCTCCACTCTCTTCGGCAACATCTCCTACGGCTGCGCGGTTTAGAACCTCGACTAGGGAGGTGACCGGATCCACGCCAAGGAGGCCGCCTTCCACGGTAGAGACTGCTGTAACGCCTCTTGAAAGTCAAGCCACGCCAACCATCAGCAAGGGTTCTTCCACTAAGGCTGAGCTGACTTCAGCAGAAGTGACCGGAACACCCTCTCCGGCATCTGAGTCTCCCCTGGCCACGTCGCTTTCCATGCAGACTGCACACTCTCCGTCTCAGACCTCGTTGCCATCAACCCCTCCGGAGACCACCATTGCATCCCACAGCACGAGTTCGCCAACTCGGGCAGAATCCACCCCAGCCGAGGTAGGCGCCACGTCTTCGCTCCTTTCTGCACGCTCAAGCACAGCAGTGCGAGAAACCAGCTCCTCTGGAGAGTCTGTGCCTTCCATTGTCACCACGACGGCTGCCATTGGTCCGACTGAGCCAACCTCCGTCCAGCCTCCAACAACTCCCTCGCTCGCCCAATCTTCTACCATGCAGTCGGAGGAAACTTCACTGCAAGAGAGCACAACTCCAAGCCCGCATTCTGGCTCTGCCATGACCAAACCGGAGCTGAGCTCTGCTCAAGGAACTACCCTTCCCAGGCCAACTTCCTCCTCTTCTACTGAGCACTCTTCGCTTGCCCCTACTGAGGAGACCACCGTTGCCTTACATTCCACCACTACTTCAGGTAAGGTCGAAGGAACTGCGGTTGAGTTGACCAGCCCTCCACTCTCTTCGGCAACATCTCCTACGGCTGCGCGGTTTAGAACCTCGACTAGGGAGGTGACCGGATCCACGCCAATGAGGCCGCCTTCCACGGTAGAGACTGCTGTAACGCCTCTTGAAAGTCAAGCCACGCCAACCATCAGCAAGGGTTCTTCCACTAAGGCTGAGCTGACTTCAGCAGAAGTGACCGGAACACCCTCTCCGGTATCTGAGTCTCCCCTGCCCACGTCGCTTTCCATGCAGACTGGACACTCTCCGTCTCAGACCTCGTTGCCATCAACCCCTCCGGAGACCACCATTGCATCCCACAGCACGAGTTCGCCATCTCGGGCAGAATCCACCCCAGCCGAGGTAGGCGCCACGTCTTCGCTCCTTTCTGCACGCTCAAGCACAGCAGTGCGAGAAACCAGCTCCTCTGGAAAGTCTGTGCCTTCCATTGTCACCACGACGGCTGCCATTGGCCCGACTGAGCCAACCTCCGTCCAGCCTCCAACAACTCCCTCGCTCCGCCCAATCTTCTACCATGCAGTCGGAGGAAACTTCACTGCAAGAGAGCACAACTCCAAGCCCGCATTCTGGCTCTGCCATGACCAAACCGGAGCTGAGCTCTGCTCAAGGAACCACCCTTCCCAGGCCAACTTCCTCCTCTTCTACTGAGCACTCTTCGCTTGCCCCTACTGAGGAGACCACCGTTGCCTTACATTCCACCACTACTTCAGGTAAGGTCGAAGGAACTGCGGCTGAGTTGACCAGCCCTCCACTCTCTTCGGCAACATCTCCTACGGCTGCGCGGTTTAGAACCTCGACTATGGAGGTGACCGGATCCACGCCAAGGAGGCCGCCTTCCACGGTAGAGACTGCTGTAACGCCTCTTGAAAGTCAAGCCACGCCAACCTCAGCAAGGGTTCTTCCACTAAGGCTGAGCTGACTTCAGCAGAAGTGACCGGAACACCCTCTCCGGCATCTGAGTCTCCCCTGGCCACGTCGCTTTCCATGCAGACTGCACACTCTCCGTCTCAGACCTCGTTGCCATCAACCCCTCCGGAGACCACCATTGCATCCCACAGCACGAGTCCTTCAACTCGGGCAGAATCCACCCCAGCCGAGGTAGGCGCCACGTCTTCGCTCCTTTCTGCACGCTCAAGCACAGCAGTGCCAGAAACCAGCTCCTCTGGAGAGTCTGTGCCTTCCATTGTCACCACGACGGCTGCCATTGGCCCGACTGAGCCAACCTCCGTCCAGCCTCCAACAACTCCCTCGCTCGCCCAATCTTCTACCATGCAGTCGGAGGAAACTTCACTTCAAGAGAGCACAACTCCAAGCCCTCATTCTGGCTCTGCCATGACCAAACCGGAGCTGAGCTCTGCTCAAGGAACCACCCTTCCCAGGCCAACTTCCTCCTCTTCTACTGAGCACTCTTCGCTTGCCCCTACCGAGGAGACCACCGTTGCCTTACATTCCACCACTACTTCAGGTAAGGTCGAAGGAACTGCGGCTGAATTGACCAGCCCTCCACTGTCTTCGGCAACATCTCCTACGGCTGTGCGGTTTAGAACCTCTACTATGGAGGTGACCGGATCCACACCAATGAGGCCGCCTTCCACGGTAGAGACTGCTGTAACGCCTATTGAAAGTCAAGCCACGCCAACCATCAGCAAGGGTTCTTCCACTAAGGCTGAGCTGACTTCAGCAGAAGTGACCGGAACACCCTCTCCGGCATCTGAGTCTCCCCTGCCCACGTCGCTTTCCATGCAGACTGGACACTCTCTGTCTCAGACCTCGTTGCCATCAACCCCTCCGGAGACCACCATTGCATCCCACAGCACGAGTTCGCCAACTCGGGCAGAATCCACCCCAGCCGAGGTAGGCGCCACGTCTTCGCTCCTTTCTGCACGCTCAAGCACAGCAGTGCGAGAAACCAGCTCCTCTGGAGAGTCTGTGCCTTCCATTGTCACCACGACGGCTGCCATTGGCCCGACTGAGCCAACCTCCGTCCAGCCTCCAAAAACTCCCTCGCTCGCCCAATCTTCTACCATGCAGTCGGAGGAAACTTCACTGCAAGAGAGCACAACTCCAAGCCCGCATTCTGGCTCTGCCATGACCAAACCGGAGCTGAGCTCTGCTCAAGGAACCACCCTTCCCAGGCCAACTTCCTCCTCTTCTATTGAGCACTCTTCGCTTGCCCCTACCGAGGAGACCACCGTTGCCTTACATTCCACCACTACTTCAGCTAAGGTCGAAGGAACTGCGGCTGAGTTGACCAGCCCTCCACTCTCTTCAGCAACATCTCCTACGGCTGCGCGGTTTAGAACCTCGACTAGGGAGGTGACCGGATCCACGCCAAGGAGGCCGTCTTCCACGGTAGAGACTGCTGTAACGCCTCTTGAAAGTCAAGCCACGCCAACCATCAGCAAGGGTTCTTCCACTAAGGCTGAGCTGACTTCAGCAGAAGTGACCGGAACACCCTCTCCGGCATCTGAGTCTCCCCTGGCCACGTCGCTTTCCATGCAGACTGCACACTCTCCGTCTCAGACCTCGTTGCCATCAACCCCTCCGGAGACCACCATTGCATCCCACAGCACGAGTCCTTCAACTCGGGCAGAATCCACCCCAGCCGAGGTAGGCGCCACGTCTTCGCTCCTTTCTGCACGCTCAAGCACAGCAGTGCCAGAAACCAGCTCCTCTGGAGAGTCTGTGCCTTCCATTGTCAACACTACGGCTGCCATTGGCCCGACTGAGCCAACCTCCGTCCAGCCTCCAACAACTCCCTCGCTCGCCCAATCTTCTACCATGCAGTCGGAGGAAACTTCACTGCAAGAGAGCACAACTCCAAGCCCGCATTCTGGCTCTGCCATGACCAAACCGGAGCTGAGCTCTGCTCAAGGAACCACCCTTCCCAGGCCAACTTCCTCCTCTTCTACTGAGCACTCTTCGCTTGCCCCTACCGAGGAGACCACCGTTGCCTTACATTCCACCACTACTTCAGCTAAGGTCGAAGGAACTGCGGCTGAGTTGACCAGCCCTCCACTCTCTTCGGCAACATCTCCTACGGCTGCGCGGTTTAGAACCTCGACTATGGAGGTGACCGGATCCACGCCAAGGAGGCCGCCTTCCACGGTAGAGATTGGTGTAACGCCTCTTGAAAGTCAAGCCACGTCAACCATCAGCAAGGGTTCTTCCACTAAGGCTGAGCTGACTTCAGCAGAAGTGACCGGAACACCCTCTCCGGCATCTGAGTCTCCCCTGCCCACGTCGCTTTCCATGCAGACTGGACACTCTCTGTCTCAGACCTCGTTGCCATCAACCCTTCCGGAGACCACCATTGCATCCCACAGCACGAGTTCTTCAACTCGAGCAGAATCCACCCCAGCCGAAGGAGGCACCACGTCTTCGCTCCTTTCTTCACGCTCAAGCACAGCAGTGACAGAAACCAGCTCCTCTGGAGAGTCTGTGCCTTCCATTGTCCCCACGAAGGCTGCCATTGGCCCAACTGAGCGAACCTCCGTCCAGCCTCCAACCATTTCCTCACTCGCCCAGTCTTCAATCATGTCTGCATCTTCTTCCATTGGAGCAGGTAATTCTTTATTCTCCAATTTTGTTTTCCCTCTATTTGCCTTTATCCTATTTTTTTCATTCCATGGGTTAGTGATCTTCATGTTGACCTTATAAGCATAGATAGTTTGAGACCTCTTTTGTTTGCAGTTTATATTGTGACAACATTTGAATTCATTATCCCTATTTTATAAATGTAGCATAAAGTGATGGCATTGCCATTGTATATAATTGTGTTCATGCCCATCGATCCTTTTGTTCTGATCTTAATTATTTCTAATTTTAATAAATCAAAATGGTTGGATGTCATTACCCCATATTTTGTATTTGGATTTGTTATAAAATTTTGGATTGCTTTACGTCTATCCTTTGTTTGTACTTTTGCATAATTAAATAGCCTAAATTATTCTTTTTAAAGGGGGGGGGCATATATTTGACAACTTCAAGTATAGGAAATTTTGTAATAGTTATCTTAAGTTTTTTACTCTTTTATTAGGCGATATAGTACATTCTTCCACAGTTGGTCAAGACGGATCAGAGTACCATAAGACAGTCTCTCAATCATCTCTGCCATCCCTGGTCTCTTTTCACCCAGTGGAGACTACCAATATACTTGGTAAGTGACCTGAATTTTATATGTATGGAATTAAGTCAATTGCAAATCATTTAAAATAACCGATGGTAAATACAGGTAGTCCTCATTTAGCGAGCATTCAGAGTTAGCAATGGTGATGAAAAAGTAACTTTACCACTAGTCCTTGCATTTGCAATCTTTGCAAGTCTGTAAGCAAAGGAAAACTGAAGTAAGCTTGTAAATGTAGTCACGGTTTCATTAGCAACTGCTTTGCATAAGGATTGGTCCAAACTGCAGTTACCAAATGAGAACTACCTGTATTTTTATATACATGTTGTGGCTTGCTAGTGGAAGGCTGAGCTAAAATTGAGGGAGAGATAGGAAATTTATCAGCCTCACATCCAGGGTGAGTCACTCCTTTGTATAGCAATTGAAGACCCTGTAAAGTAGTGCAAAAATAGTTAAGAAGATAAGTCTGCTTCGATTTTGTCACACGACCCCAATAATTGTACCTACTTGGTTACATTTCACTAGTGGTGGGATTCAAATTGTTTTACTACCAGTTCTGTGGGTGTGGCCTGGTGGGCGTGGTGTGGCTTGGTGGGCGTGGCAGGGGAAGGATACTGTATTATCTCCATTCCCACCCCACTCCAGGGGAAGGTTACTGCAAAATCCCCATTTCCTCCCGATCAGCTGGGATAGACAGAGAATAGATGGGGGTGGGGCCAGTCAGAGGTGGTATTTACCAGTTCTCTGAACTACTCAAAATTTCCGCTACCGGTTCTCCAGGACTGGTCAGAACCTGCTGAATACCACCTCTGCATTTCACCTGTGGGAGTCAGAGCCCAAAGCAAATTCTTAATCTTCATTCTAGCTGTTGTCTATCCATTGCCGGATGAAGACCTCTTTTGTATGTTTCCAGTCAATACGGCCTTGAGCTTCCCTTTGCCATTTGGGCCCGCCATACTTGCTGATGTCCTCAACCCATCTGGTTTTAGGTCTGTTTTGTGGTCGCTTCTCATCAAGTGGGATCCATTCTATGACTGCCGTGGTCCACCTGCCATCCATTCTTCTTGCTGTGTGACCAGCCCCTTCCCATTTCAATTCTTTTACTCTATTGATGGCCTTGTATATTTCCGTTTGTTCCCTAATCCGTGTGCAGGTCTTTCTATCTTGTCTTGTGATGCTGAGCATTTATCTTTCCCTGGCTCTTTGTGCCATTCGTAGCTTTTGCATCGATTGTGAGGTTAGTGTCCATGTTTCACCAGCATATGTTAGAGCAGGTAGCACACACTGATTGCAAAATTTCTCTTCAGGCATAGGGGGAGGAAAAGTCTTAATATTATTGTATTTAAAGACCTAATGTCAGTAGCTGTTTCACTTAGTAACCAAGAAAGAAACCACTCAACTCCGTTTTGCAGAATTGAGAGTACTTTTACTGATTAAAAGTAAATAGAAGCTAAGCAAAGCTGGATCTGAGCAAAAGCGCGCGAAAGCATTAGATATCAATACATGACCCATTCTCCTCCCCTTGGCAACCCCAGTCCATAGTCCAATCCAATTCTCCACAACTGTCAGGTGGGAGACATCTTCAAAAATCATCATCAGGTTGGTATGCCGGACAGTTGGCCTTGGCGGGAAACTCCCCTCCTTCCACATGCGCAAACGAATGGTGAGAACAACTCCCAATTAACAGTCCTCCTGTACAGAATATTTCCCTCACCCAAATACCATGCCCTCCCTCCCCGTTTCAATGGCAGCCGAAAAGCAAGCAGCAAAACAGAGGCTGACAGAGGCTGAAATGGTTAGCCATTTCTGTTAATTTCCCCAATCCTGTCTTGGCATGATCCAGTTTACAAAACATTACCCGGACACAGGGGTGGGTTTCTCGCCCCATTCCAACCGGTTCGATTGGAACGAGGCCGGCGGCGTCTTTGCGCATGCGCGCAGCGCGCGCATGCGTACTAGCGTCTGTGCAATGCTCCAGCTGCTCCTGAAGGATCGCGCAGGTGCTGTATGCGTCCTGCGCATGTGTGGAAGCGCAGAATTCGCCAAAAACGGGTAAGGAGCTGGCGCGCGCGGGCGCGGGGGGGGGGCTTTCGCCGTTCCCGGAAGTTACTTACTTCCGGGTTCGGCGACCAACCGGATCGCGGGGACCGCCGCGAACCGGTTGAAACCCACCCCTGCCCGGACAGAGGTTTATTTCAAATGTCAGTCTTGTTTGCATTCATTCAGTACCTTGATCTCCAGTTAGATCATTCTGCTCCCTTCTCCTACTTTAACTCTAGACATCTTTGCATGCATTCCAGATGGACTTGAAAACTTACTGACTTAATTAAACAGACGAAATAGTGAAAGCATTGCAAGTGGTTGTTGAGAAAGACAGTAAAGCTATAAGGCAGGGATACAGCATTGTTAATCTTATTAGCCAAGTTAGTTGTCAGGTTTAGGTGCAGGATTTTAGGTATTGATTTGATTATTGATTTGACTTTTGAGACCATCTGATCAACTCCTTATGGTATCATGCTATTTTTATAGTGACTGTAAACATATGTTGCATACTGCTTTTATTGCTGTGATGTAATTTTTACTGTTACTAGTTTTTGTTGGTTAATTCTTTTTGTGATTGGACCTTTTCCATTTTGGGGCATAACCAACCAATATTTTTGTTGGTTGGTTATCAAATAGAGGCTGTAGTGATCCGAATGACCTCTGGGTGGATGGATGGATGGCAGCAAAAATGTATTTTTCTCTTTACAGTATTGCCATCTAGTGGCTCTGGTATTTACAATCTAAATCTAAGGCATGCTACTGAACACAATCTGTTGATTTCTCTAAATCAATTTCTCCCAGAAGAGTTATCTGTCTTCTTTTTTCCCCCTTCTACCAATTTTGACTTGTCCTGCCTATTTTTTTCTCTCTTGCTCCCTTTATTTCTGCAGAGGTAGAAGAAATGGCCTTGAAGGACAGGAGAAAGAGCTATACCAAGGCAATGGTCAGATAAGAGGAACTTGGCCCTGGGCTAAGAAAGTAATATGAGAAAACAGAATAGCAGTATAACAAGATGGAAGGGATCTTGGACATCTTGCAGCATTTCAGACAAATGGCTGTCCAATATTTTCTTAAAAGCCTCCAGTGATGGAGCACCCACAGCTTCTGAAAACAAGCTGTTCCATTAGTTAATTGTTCTCACTGTTAGGAAATTTCTCTTTAGTTCTAGGTTGCTTCCCTCCTTGTTCAGTCTCCATCTCTTGTTTCTTGCCTTGCCTTCTGGGGCTTTGGAAAATAGGTTGACCCCCCCCCCCTCTTCTTTGTGGTAGCCCCTTAGATATTAGAACACCCCCCCCCCCGTCCTTCTTTTCACTAGATTAATCATACCCAATTTCTGCAACTGTTCATCATATGTTTTGACCTCCAGGCCCCTAATCATCTTTGTTGCTCTTCTCTGCACTCTTTCCAGAGTCCCAACATCATTTTCATATTGTAGCGACCAGAACTGAATGCCGTATTCCAAGCGTGGCCTTACCAAGGTATTATAAAGCGGTATTAACACTTCACGTGATCTTGATTCTCTCCCTCTGTTTATGCAGCCTAGGATTGTATTAGCTTTTTTTTTTGCTTCTCCCTAATTAACAAGGAGATAAAAGGGGGGAAAGGAAAGCACATTCAGATGTGCAAGATTCTGTTACTATAGCTCAATTTATTCTGTTATTATAGCTCTTACTATAAGCATATAAATATCACATACATACATAATGACCATGGTGACATTGTTTTGTTAGTCTAGTTTACCTTGCAGGACTAACCGTTCTGACCCAGGCTTAACAGAATCACAAAACAGACTCTTGGTCCCGAAAAAAACCCCTTTTTATTTAGTTAATGTGCATTCTTAGCATTCACATCCAGAAAAGTCCCGGCAATAAGCCTTTCAAGATTTAATTGCAACAACAGACCTTATCAGTCCTTGGATAGTTGCCAGGTCGAGAACTTCTAGATGCAACGCTGTATAATGAAATACCTGGCAAGGAGTCTCTGTGAGGCATGAACTCAGATAAGCAAATCTTCACAATAATAAGCAAACTAATTGTCTCCTGCAAACACCATTCTCCTTTTGCTCCTATTTATTCCCTATGGGAGGGGCCATTCAGTGTCCACCTGTGGCCTTACTCCCAAGTCAACCCCTGTTCTTTAGCTGTTCCTTTTCTCTGGCAACTCTGAGCACGCACACTGGGAATAGGCTCCAGCTGTTCTTCTGCCCAACCTATCTCCAACTCCAAAGGCAGCTGATAACTGCCCTGGCTCCATCTCTGTCTCCGATGCAGACCACTCATTAGAGCCTTCCAGATTCCAAGACTGGCCCAAGTTTCTCCACAACCTCCTCACTGTCTGAGTCTGCTACCAGCTCTGTTGGCAGCTGGCGAGCCACAACACTAACACTAACACTCTCCCCACTTGAGACGAAATTAAACATAATTCATAGACCAATAAGAGATTGACAGCTTCTGAACAAGTGTGGAAATGAGGGGAATTGTATAAGGAGTAGTAAGAGATTTAATCAAAGTTTGAAAGATGGGATTGGGCAGCTGTTCAGGGAAAACATGGATATGCTTATCAAAGTTGTGTAAAAGTTTCAATTTGGAATTTTAGTCTGATAATTCAGCTGCATGTCTTAATTGAATCTCCAAATCCAGCTGTGAAATAGAATTGAATCCTTTGAATCGATTTGGATAATTTGAAGGTTTCAGCACACATTTTAACAGTCTGACCTTGCCAATTTGCAAATCCTTTTGAGTAATAAATCAAAATGGATTGATTCGTTGAATCAAAGCAGAGCAGGGCTGATTTGCATATCTTACTAATTAGCTTTTTCAATTTTCTTGTTTGCTAATCTTTCAATATGGTTAAAAAAAGAAAGGAGGACAAGCTACAAATGAACCCTAAGCAATATAGTTTATTGTCTGCCCCATAAATCCAATGGGAGCGGGATTGTCTAGGAGTGTCATAAAATGAACTCAGATACATTTAGTGAAAATTTTATTAAAATATATTTTAAAGGATTTCCAAAAAATGTCTCAAGTGTCCCTTGAATACAAGGTTCTGTTTCTTTGCTCCCGTGACCTGGTAATTATGCGTCAGCAGTGTGCAGCAGCTGCCAAAAAAGCCAACACAGTTCTAGGCTGCATAAACAGAGGGATAGAATCAAGATCACGTGAAGTGTTAGTACCACTTTATAATGCCTTGGTAAGGCCACACTTGGAATACTGCATTCAGTTTTGGTCGCCACGATGTAGAAAAGGTGTGGAGACTCTAGAAAGAGTGCAGAGAAGAGCAACAAAGATGATTAGGGGACTGGAGGCTAAAACATATGAGGAACGGTTGCAGGAACTGGGGATGTCTAGTTTAATGAAAAGAAGGACTAGGGGAGACATGATAGCAGTCTTCCAATATCTCAGGGGTTGCCACAAAGAAGAGAGAGTCAAGCTATTCTCCAAGGCACCTGAGGGTAGAACAAGAAGCAATGGGTGGAAACTAATCAAGGAGAGAAGCAACTTAGAACTGAGGAGAAATTTCCTGACAGTTATAGAAGAATTAATCAGTGGAACAGCTTGACTCCAGAAGTTGTGAATGCTCAAACACTGGAAGTCTTTAAGAAGATGTTGGATAGCCATTTGTCTGAAACGGTATAGGGCAGCGATGGCGAACCTTTTTTTGGCTCGCGTGCCATAAGAGGGGAGCGCAGGGGGGTCGTATGTAGGTGTGCTGCATCCATAATGCAAAGCGCGATCCCCTCAAGTGTGCATGTGCACAAGAGAGGTGTGACCCCCCCCCCATTTTTCCATGCTTTTTTCGCCCTCCCCAGGCTCCAGAGGCTTTATAGGAGTCTGGGGAGGGTGAAAAGAGCCTCCCCGCCCCCCGCCCCCAAAGGCCCTCCAGAAGCTTCAGGGACCTTCAGGAGGCTTCCCTGAAGCCTCCGAAGGACAAAAAATGACCCTACGAGCAAACTGGAAGTCACTCTCTAAGCCATTTACAGAGTCAGCATATCGCCCCCCCCACAGTCTGGGTCCTCATTTTACCCACCTCGGAAGTGGAAGGCTGAGTCAACCTTTGAGCCGGTGAGATTTGAACCGCTGAACTGCAGATAGCAGTCAACTGAAGTAGCCTGTAGTGCTGCATTTAACCACTGCGCCACCAGTCAATATTGTTAATTTAGTGACGCAGTGGCTAAGATGCTGAGTTTGTCAATCAGAAAGGTCAGCAGTTTGGCAGTTTGAATCCCCAGTGCCACATAACAGAGTGAGCTCCCGTTACTTGTCCCAGCTTCTACCAACCTAGCAATTTGAAAACATGTAAAAATACAAGTAGAAAAATAGGGACCACTTTGGTGGGCAAGTAACAGTGTTCTGTGTGCCTTTGGCATCTAGTCATGCCAACCACATGACCATGGAGACATCTTCGGACAGTGCTGGTGGCTCTTTGGCTTTGAAACAGAGATGAGCACTGCCCCCTAGAGTCGGAAATGATTTGCACCTATGTGTGAGGGGAACCTTTACCTTTTTATTGCTAGTTTTCTGTTCTTTTGTTCACACGATACTGGGCTGATTTTAACATTCAGGAGTACATTCTTCTTTCCTCTTTAATTCTACAAATATATTTATTTTTATCATGCATACCTCATATAAGTCATGTTCTATTGTTTGCCTATCAGTGACTGGCATAGGAATACCTATATTTGGTATTTGAAAGGTTGATGGCTAGAACTATAATGATAGTTAAACTATTAGAAAGTTCCCATTTGTTGCGTGCAGAGAATTCAGATTTCAGGCTGTTGACTAATTCACTACACTGCTTGTAGGTGGAGGTTAGATCTAGCAGAGGAGGGATGTATCTGATCATAGTAGATAAGTTTCAACTTAAGCTTAGAGAAGAATGAATTTGCCGCTCACTCAACTTTATTGCCATTCAAAGCAGCATTAAGAGTTGCCTTAAACAAATCCAAAGTCACAAAGAAGTGAGCAAACCTTCTGAATTTAGTAAAATTTAAATGCTGGTGAGATATTAAGCAATGAAATTAAATTAGGATAAGAGAAATTAAAGAAATAAAAAGTTCTTGTTCTTAATGTTCTTAGATGTCTCCAAAGTTAAGTGCATATAAACAAATAGCCATATGATATAGAAGACCAGAAGAAATGGAGCATTACCGTGTAATAATATATAGATTAACAGTGATCACATGATCCCAGGATATTTCTCTGTTGTAAATATGAGACAGTTGCCAAGCATCCGAAATTTGATCAAATGATCATGGGAATGCTGCAATGGTTGTAAGTTTGAAAAGTGGTCATAAAGTCACTTTTTCAATGCCGTAACTTTGAACAATCATTAAATGAACTGTTGTAAGTCAAGAACTATCTGTACTAAGTATAGGCAATAGGATGACTCTGTAAACTGCTTACAGAGAGCTGTCAAGCACTGTGAAGCGGTATATAAGTCTAAATGCTATTGCTATAGGGCAGTGATGGCTAACCCTTTTCTAAAGGTGTGCAAAAACTGTGCATGCATGCACTATCGTGCGCGTGTGCAACCCCCCCACCTGTGCATGCACGCACGACCCTCTGCCCGCATATGTGCATCCCCCCGCCCACGGGGGGGGGAGAGAGTTTTTGCCTTTCCTGGGCTCTGGAGGCTTTCAGAAAGGCCGAAAATCAGATTGCCAGCATGTGCATGTGCGCCATAGCTAAGGGCTGCCATGCCGGCAAATATGTCTCCGTGTGCTACCTGTGGCACACATGCCATAGGTTCGTCATCGCAGCTATAGGGAAATGGGTAGCACATAAATTTAATAACTAATAATAACTAATAAAGTTCCATCTGTGGTACACTTATCATTCATGGAGAATGCCAATTCATATGATCATTCAGGAGGCAGTTGCAAAAGCATTCCTTTTGGCTTCAAGGCAACCTCTTCCCCTATTTTTCTCAAAGATAGATTGTTCTTGAACTGGGTGTTTCTACACATGGAGGCATAAAAGCATCCCATCCTACCCAGCGCTAAAAAGCTTTGTAGAAATTGGACAAAACATGATCCCACGGAAACTTAAGCACAAGTAGTCCTCGACTTACAGCAGTTCCTTTAGTGACCATTCAAAGTTACAACAGCACTGAAAAAAGTGGCTTATGATCATTTTTCACACATATGACCGTTGCGGCATTGCCATTTTCACGTGATTTACAGTCGGACGCTTGACAACTGACTCACATTTATGACGGTTGCAGTGTCCCCGGGGTCAGGTGATCCCCTTTTGCGACCGTCTGACAAGCAAAGTCAACGAGGAAACCAGATTTACTTAACAACCGTGTTACTAACTTAACTACCGCAGTGATTCACTTAACAAACCTGGCAATAAAAGTCGTAAAATGGGGAAAAACCCACTTAAGAGACTTTCTCACTTAGCAACATAAATTTGGGGCTCAACTGTGGTCATAAGTTGGGAACAACCTGTGTTTGGCCAGTAGTTTAAGGGGAGACCGTTCTTGTGCAGTGGTTGATGAACTTATTATTCATCTTAGTTTATCATCGCCTTTTATGCTATGATGACCTTTTCAAAAGATATTTTTCTTAAAGTTCCTCTTATCAAGGGCGTGAAACGAAGAGATCTAAGGTGCTTGTGTAATGACAGAGAGAGGTGTGTCCTATTTTCACTGTCCTACTACAAAAATTAGACCAACCCAGCAAGAAATGGGAATATAGGCATGATACTTGATATAAGAATTACAGCTATCCTTTCTAGAAAGTTAGAGGAGAGTCAGAACAAATATTTCAGTTTGGATGCGAGAAAAGAAGAAACAGAAGTTTGATTTTGTTATCTGTTTTACTACGGGCAGTTTCCAGGAAATGGGCATTTTTTGGCTCATTTTTTGTCTCTTGGGTAAGTGCAATTTAAAAAAAAAAAATTTTTTTTTGCAGATGTTGCAAAAGTTGGATTTGCCAGAAAGTACAAATAGCATGCTGGTGCATACCTCTCACTTCAATACCTTGTGCTTTAATTTTTTTTAAATTACAATTTGGTTGAATTTAGGAATGGTTATATTGCAAAATGCAAAACCAAATCGAAGGTCTCTCAGGTTGGTTTATTAGAGTTAATAAAGACAGTTAATAACTAGAAACTTTTTCATCTATATTAGTGATGATTGCAAACTGCTGATCAAGATATTGCAAACTGTTTTCCCTTTTTAAATAGAAAGCATTGGCAATTCAAAATTCAGGTGTACTGTTTTTTAGAGACGTAAGGTTTTTTTTTTATTTTTCTTGTTTGCTAATCTAAAATTTAAATCTAAAATCTAATCTAAAAAGAGAATTTTATATAATTTACACATTATAACCAGTACAAACCAGTACGCCTAGAGCGCCGCTGGAGGGCCAGTAAATCTGAGTCAGACCGAGCACTGATGAGAGCCTTTATTAGAGCCTATCTCGTGGCAATACGGGCGGCGAAATGTTCGCATTTTGCCGCCCTTATTGCATCCACCGAATCGCGCCCAGCCGCCTTGTTTAGAATAACCCGCTCCCTCTTGAAAGGGAGGGATGCGGGTGACCCTCTACAGGGTAGAGCTGAGGAATTTGTTCAGTATTTGACGGATAAAGTCGCTCGGATTCAGACAGAGCTGGACTCCAATTGCACAATACCAGCCAAGGTACCAGGGGAGGGTCTTGAGCATGCTTTATGGATTGAGTTTCAACGGGCTTCTCCTGATGAAGTGGACAAGGCCATGGGAGCGGTGAGTGCCTCCACTTGTATACTGGACCCGTGTCCCTCCTGGCTGGTCTCGACCAGCAGGGAGATGACACGTGGCTGGATCCAGACGATTGTGAACATCTCTCTCCAGGAGGGAATCTTCCCACCCCTCCTAAAGGATGCGGTGGTGAGACCCCTCCTGAAGAAACCGTCTCTGGACCCAGCCATTTTGAGCAACTATCATCCAGTCTCCAACCTTCCCTTTGTAGGGAAGGTTGTTGAGAAAGTGGTGGCCTCGCAACTCCGACGGTCCTTGGATGAAGCTGATTATCTAGACTCTTTTCAGTCGGATTTCAGGCCTGGTTACAGCACGGAAATTGCTTTGGTCGCGCTGATCGATGATCTCTGGTGGGCCAGGGATAGGGGTCACCCCTCTATCCTTGTGCTTCTTGACCTCTCAGCGGCCTTCGATACCATCGACCATGGTATCCTTCTGCGACGGTTGCGAGAGGTGGGGGTGGGAGGCACCGTTTTGCGGTGGTTCTCCTCCTACCTCTCGGACAGGTCACAGTCGGTGTTGGTCGGAGGGCAGAGATCGACCCCAAGGCCCCTCAAGTATGGGGTGCCGCAGGGTTCGGTCCTGTCCCCCCTCCTATTTAACATCTACATGAAGCCGCTGGGTGAGATCATACGCCGGCACGGGATTAAGTATCACCAATATGCAGATGATACGCAGCTGTACCTGTCTGTCACGTGCCAACTCAGCGAAGCAGTAGAAGTGATGTGCCAATGCCTGGAGGCTGTTAGAGTCTGGATGGGAGCAAACAAGTTGGCACTCAATCCAGACAAGACCGAGTGGCTTCTGATGTTCCCTCCCAAAGATTGGCTAACTGTTCCATCTCTCAGGCTGGGGGGTGAAATTATACGCCCCTCAGAGAGGGTTCGCAATTTGGGAGTCCTCCTGGACCTACAGCTGACTTTAGAACACCATCTGTCAGCTGTGACCAGGGGGACCTTTGCCCAGGTCCGCCTGGTGCACCAATTGCGACCCTACCTGGATCGGGAGGCCCTTCAGACAGTCACTCACGCCCTTGTGACCTCAAGACTGGATTATTGTAATGCGGTCTACATGGGGTTGCCCTTGAAGAGTGTTCGAAGACTCCAATTAGTCCAGAATGCAGCCGTGCGAGCAATTGTGGGTGCACCAAGGTACACCCACGTTACACCTATCCTCCGTGAGCTGCACTGGCTACCTATTAGTCTCCGAATCCACTTCAAGGTGCTGGTCGCTACCTATAAAGCCCTACATGGCATCGGACCTGGGTACCTGAGAGACCGCCTCCTGCCGATTACCTCTCTCAGACCAATTAGATCGCACAGGTTAGGTCTCCTCCGGATTCCATCTGCCAGCCAATGTCGGCTGGCGACCCCCCGGGGGAGAGCCTTCTCTGTTGCAGCTCCGGCCCTCTGGAACGAGCTCCCTGTTGAGATCCGGACCCTTACTACCCTCCCGGCCTTCCGCAAAGCCACCAAGTCCTGGCTGTTCCAGCAGGCTGGGGGGGGGGGGGCTGAGAAGCATTTACCTCCACGGAAATTGTGAATGTTGGTTTTGTTTTTAATATGTTGTCTTTGTCTCGTTTTCCCCCTTTCCCTTGTCTTTTGTGAGCCGCCCGGAGTCCTCCAGGAGTGGGTGGCATACAAGACAAATAAACAAACAAACAAACAAATAAATAAATAAATAAAAATACATATGGAGAGATAAGAAGGGGGTTAGGGGAATTAGGATGAAGGAAAAAAGGACGGATTATTTATGTATCTATCATATTTGTATAGCCCCTCATCACACATGAAAGTAATTCATACTGTACTTCCATAGTGGGCCATCTCCCTGGTACAGGTAGTCCTTGAATTACAACAGTTCGTTTCATGACAGTTTGAAGTTACAATGGGATTGAAAAAGTGCAAAGAAGAGCAACTAAGACGATTAAAGGCCTGGAGACAAAAACATATGAAGAACCGTCGCAGGATTTGGGTTTGGCTAGTCAAGAGAAAAGAAGGACTAGGGGGGACATGAAAGCAGTATTCCAGCATTTGAGAGGTTGCCACAAAAAGGCGCGGGGGGGGGGGGTTCAATCTATTTTCCAAAGCACCAGAAGGCAGGACAAGAAACAATGGATGGAAGCTAATCGAGGAGAGAAGCAACCTGGAATTAAGGAGAAACTCCCTAACAGTTTAGGACACTTAACCAGTGGGAAAGCTTGCCTTCAGACGTTGGGGTGCTTCATCACTGGAGGTTTTTAAGAAGAGACTGGATAGTCAATTGTCTGAAATGGTATAGGTAGGGTCTCCTGCTTGAGCCAGGGGGTGGGACTAGAAGACCTCGAAGGTCTCTTCCAGCTCTATTCAGATTGAAAAAAGTGACTTATTACCATTTTTCACACTTATGTGAAAAACGTGGCAGCATCCCCATGATCACATGATTTACATTTGGATGCTTGACAACCGGTCCATATTTATGACAGTGTCCTGGGTTTTGCAACCTTCTGACAAGCAAAGACAATGGGGAAGCCAGATTCACTTAACAACCATGTGACTAATTTAACAGCTTCAACGATTCGGTTAACAAATGTGGCCAAAAAAAAGCCGTAAAATGGGACAAAACTCAGTTAACAAATTTCTCACTTAACAGCATAAATGTTGGGCTCAGTTATGGTCATAGGTTGAGGACTGTCTGTTAAATGCTGGTCTAAATGCTGAACAAGAAGAGCTATTAATTTACTAATTTTTCATTCCCCACTGTTTGTAGCCTGCCCCAGTTCAAAAATTCTGGACCGTGTACAACAAACCATACGTACAAAAGTGAAAATTCAAAGCAGATCAAATCCACATTTGATGGATGCTCAGAACAATTACCTAAGACTAAAGACACGACTAAAGAGCCAGTTTGGTGTAATAGTAAAGGCATCAAGCCTTACTTAATCGCTAATTAACTGGGACATTTCGAATTTTAGTCCCGCCATGACAGTGGTGGGTTGCTAATCCCGTTCCAACCGGTTCAGTTGGAACGGGGGCGGTGGCAGCCTCGTGCACGCGCGCAGTTCATGCATGCGTCTTAGCGCCTGCGCGATGCTCCAGCTGCTCACGGAGAATCGCACAGGCGCTGTATGTGCCATCCAGCTGCTCGCGGAGAATCGCGCAGATGCTGTATGTGCCATGCGCCTGCGTGGAAGCGCAGAAGCCTTCAAAGACCGGTAAGGAGCGCGGGCGGGCGGGTGGGCCCTTCGCCGTTCCCGGAAGTTACTTACTTCCGGGTTCGCCGACCACCCGGTTTGCAGGGAACGCCGCAAACCGGTTGAAACCCACCCCTGCGCCATGAACATGAAACTAGCTGTGTGACCTTGTGCTAAGTGCCTTTCTCTCAGGCCTAGGAAGCCAGCAAATCACTTCCAAATACCTTACCAAAAAAACTGCAGGGACTTGTCCAGCTAGACCTGAGGATTCAAAAGTTTATTGAAAAAAACCAAAATAGACAAACACTGAGACGATTGAATAAAGTTGTTTTCATTGCTTTATGGGTTAGCAGTGGGGAGAAGACTAAGTGTCCTTCCAAGGGATGGGGGCATGAAGAGGCCTGTATCCTATATACATTTTGTGGGTGGGTGGGGATATTGCAATAGAATAGAATTCTTGATTGGCCAAGTGTGATTGGACACACAAGGAATTTGTTGCCAGTGCATAAGCTCTCAGCAGGCCTTCTCAGAATGTTTGAACTGATGGGTAAATTAAAATTTCATGGTGCCTGATGCAGCCTCCTGCTTGGTAGGTAATAACCATCCCTTTGAATTGGGCTTGGAAGCCTGCTGGTGGTCAGTGCAAGGAGCTGAGAAGGATGTTATTCTGCAGTGATGGGATTGTCTAGTTGGGTTTTTCCAACTTTTTCAGGCCCCGGAAGATGTTAATTAAAAATATATATCTTAGAACCCCTGATCATAAGGCAAACTCTATTGATAAAAAATTGGCCGCATGCAGGTGATTTTTTTAAAATTGTCCTTCTTGACTTGAACACCATCAAGAATACTATCAAGTTGTTGCAAAAACTTAGGATTCTGCAGAACACAATTTAATTTTTTTTCGTCTAGGCTGTAGCATGGCCATGATACTCTGGACCAGTTGCAGCTTCCATGGCAGCTATAAAAGGTGCCCCATGTAGAAGAATCTTCTTGGCTGAGAAGTGTAATGTTTGATGCCTTAACCATTGCACTGCTCTCGGCTCTCTAGTAGCATCTTTGGTCCTAATTCATTGTGCTGAGCATCCATCAAAAGTGGATTGATCTTCTTTCAATTTCTACTTTTGTGTGTTTACTTTTTTGTATACTTGGATCAGAAGCAAAATGTTTTCAAGGGGGGGGGGTCAAGAAAGTACAGTTGCCTTTTGAAAAGCACCATTGAGACACCCATGTAGAATGTGTTACATTTCTTATTTTAAATATATTGAAAATTAGCCTTCATGAATAAGAACTCCCTTATTCAAGTGATCTCCCCCACCCCTCTGTGTGTGTGTGTGTGTGTGTGTGTGTGTGTGTGTGTGTGTTTTCTTAACAGGCTAGATTGAAGGTTTAAAAAGTACTGCAATATACAAGCCCCATCTATTTTGAACATGAATAAAAAGTGTGGGGGATTTGCATTACAATGCTACAGCTACCCTCTGGTCTGCTTTAGGCGCATCCAGGGAAAGATTTAAAAAAACAACAACACATTTTTGATTTCCAATTTGCTAGTATAAAATATGGAAAATAGAGATATATGGACTGGCCAAGAATCCACTTGTCTGATAAATCAAAACAGAACCTTACTATTTAAGAATTCTTGAGTCCGTGTATTTACTCGGCAGTGCTGAGTTTGGGCTACAAAAATGTATCCAATCCATATAGCAAAAGTAGATGTTTTAGGACAAAATGTGTTGAATGATGCCTTATTTTGAAAACCAGTATATTGAGTGACGGGCATCTTCATTCTGCTTTCTAAAAAAACAGATGGATTCGTAAATCAGTGGCCTATCTATTTGCATCAACACAGGCAACCCTGGGGAGTTGTCTTCAAAACAGTTGAGATGGTGGCCACACAGAGGGGGGCGAACCGGTAGTGGAAATTTGGCCTGGGTCGCAGAACCAGTGGCAACCCAGGCTGGCCACACCGCCGAACCAGTTCCCCAGTCTCCACTGCCATTGCTGGCATGTTTTTTTATTAGCTTTTCATGGTCTTCGTGCATGCACAGAACTATTTACAGCGAACTGCGCATGTGTCTGGTGGGCGTGCGAGCAAAGCAAACTGGTACCAATGCCGGTAGGAACCCACCCCTGTGGCCACAATTATATGATTGACACCCTGTCCTATTTTTATATAGGACAACATTGCACATGCCACATATAAGAAACAGGGATGGGGTTGTGATTGTGTGGTTGGTTTCTGTCTTGACATTTCAACACATGCATATACATATGGGTCCTCCTCTGTTGGGTTAGGGTCAGCCAGGTAAAAATTTCATAGGCAGATTACAAAGATGAATCTCCATGACTAACACAGTTGTTTGACTACCATAAAAGAATTCACCTAAACCCTTTATAAACCATCACCACACCTTGTAGCTGCAAATCCCACAAATATACTTTTGCTATCAAAATGATGTTGCTATACAGGATGGTGTTGCAAAGGGAGAATGAGACATTTCTGCTCCATTTCTTATTACTGTGACTTAAGGATATTCTCTGAAACCTATCCCCAGGGCTTAAGGCAGAAAAAGGAAGTGATTCCACATTCCCATATTCTAGCATTTCTCAGCCGTGGCAACTTTAAGGTGTGTGGACTCCAACTCCCAGTGTTCCCTAGTCAGTGGAATTCTGGAAGTTGAAGTCCACACATCTTAAAAGTTGCCTAGGTTGAGAAGCATGGCCTTAGTCACTGCAGAATTAAGTTTTCTGGCTGGATAGTTTTTGGCTACAGAATGACGCACCTGGAGATGGCAGTCCCAAAATTACTATGTTAAAAGGATAATCCAGATTTCATTCCATTTCGTTCACCTTTAAGCTATCTAGCATTCGAGGTAGGTAAGATGATTCCATTCCTGTAACTCATTTAAGAATGGCGTAATTAAACAATCTGTTTAGTATTTAAACAACTGATTTAATAATTGTGTCATAATTATTATATAGCTTATTTATGTAACTGTTTCCACCTCCTGCTCCTGTAAAAATCCAGTTATCTTTCTGGAGACCTTTGGAGACCCCATCCAAGGCCTTCTGGATGTGGATATAGCTCTAGTCTAGGGCCCCAAATTATGCTGTAATGTTGCCATAAACCTGGAGAAAAACTCACTGTGATCAACTTCTTTTTAAGAGGCGAACAGTGCACGTTGCTCTGAATTCACTGTTATGGGTGTAGGCGCACATGTATCCCTCCCATTCTCTTTGAATTAATAAAACAGGTAATAAAGCTGATATTTTTGTTGCTGGCTGGCACCACACACCTGATGTGGGCCTTACCTGGCTGGGGTAGATTCCAGATCTTGTCACAAGCAACAGAGCAGGATTTCTCCACCCTGTTTTGGAAGGTGTGAGGCTTGATAGAATTATTAGTGGCAGAATCCACTGGTCCAGTTAAATAATGTTGTATGCTTCTGGTTCATAAGAAGTGCCACATCAAGGAAGCCTTAATTTGCTCCCTGATGGAAACGTTGGGAAACTCATAAATACAGAGAGAGCTCATAAATACAAATACATAAATGCAAGAGCATTCTACTTCCTCCTCAAGGTCAGAGGGTGGTATTCAGCAGGTTCTGAGCAGTTCTGGAGAACCGGTAGCCAAGCCCACAGAACCGGTAGTAAAAAAAACTGAACCCCACCGCTGCTCAGGGGCCAGCCTCTAAGGAAAGCTACCTATGATTCAAGGAGAAGTTTATAATCTTCAAGACTATGGCCATTTATTCTGATCCTCTGCGATGCAATCCCCTTTGAAAACCTAAGTTGATGACCATTTATTTCCATAACTGATAATAATGAATGCATTCTGTACCTTAAGGATTTATTACATAAGATACCTTTTTTCCCTTCATTCTGAAACACTCTGTCTTTAATTCCCTGGGTTGACTAACTTCCTTGTATGAAAGAGAATAATCACTCTCTCTGTCTCCGTTTGTTGTTCTAGGCCTGCGTTTATCTCATATATTTGTTATTCTGTGCCTGAATTTATCTAACATGTTTTCATTTACTCAGCTATGCTCTAAGCTAAATTTGGAAAAGTAATCTGTAAGCTTTCTTCACACACTTCTTTATATAGCTCTTCCAGTTTCTAAAGCCTGGAGTCAACCTGGCTGGGCTGCATTGTAGGTCTACAGTAACGTCTTCTCCTTTTTCTCCCATATCATTCTAATGGCTCTTTTCTGCAGCTTTTCCCATGGTATAATTCTTTTTGTATGTAAAGGAATTATAGCCAGACATGTTTGAACACAGGAACTTGAGGTGGGATTTGAGGAAGAGAAATATCCCAAATATAAGAAGCAAAAAACTAAAAATACCCTTATTATTTGGGATACATATGAGTGATATGATAGCTTAGTGGTAAAGATTCTCAGTTCCTATTCAGAAGATTGAGAGTTCAATCCTAGGTAGCAGCAAATATTTTTCTCCTTGGCCTAAAATGAAATAAACAAATATTATGGGGGTAAGACACCCCTAGCATCCCTCAAGGGGGTGGTGGTGTTCTGTTGTGATACAGTCTGTTGTGCCTTAAAATGGCTTCTACTGTACAGCGCAGTAGAGTTGCCATGGTAACAGCTTCACAGTACTCCACAAGGGGGCTCCCTCTGAGAAGGGGGGAAATCCAACATTAGAAATCCTGTCTAATGTAGGATTACGATAAATAAATACTCAGGCAACACCGGGTAATCAGTTAGTTCTCTATAAAAAAAAAAAGAAAAATTGGATTACTTCAAACCAAGATCCTTGCCTTTCTCCCAGAAGCTTCAGGCAAGGCACATAGTTCTCTCTCCTTCAGTTTTTCTCCTTAAAATCAACCCTTTGGGGTAACTTGAGTTGGAAGTGATAGAATGATCCAAAATGAGCCACTAAAGTTTCCATGCCTGAGGCTTGACTTAAATCAAATCAAATCAAATCTCCCCAACCTTACTTTCTGTCTTCAACCCCTATGTTACACTAGCCCACCACAGACCATCCCTTTTCTGCACAGGTGGGTTCTTACCGGTTTGGACCAGTTCGGTCGAGTAGGTAGTAACTTGGCCTGCCCACCCCCCCCCAATCCGGTTCTATCGCTGGTGCCGCCATCTTGATTTTTGGTTCTGCTCATGTGCAGAACAATCTTAATTCAAGAAATTTAATTTTTCCCCCTTTTCTAAGGTTGTGTCCATGCACAGACCTTTTTATGTGGAGATGCGCATGCACATTGTGTTTTGCTTCATCTTCCAAGTGACTTGCTCTTTGAAGGTATGTTGCTTTTGGAGGTGCCATCTTGGTCTTGGACATTGATCAGTTCAGTCTCTTTCATGGATGTACCAGATCTATTTTCAGAGCTGACACTGAACAGTCTGTTTGGAAATGTCATTCACCTTCAGGGCCTAAATGGTGCAAGGAGGTGAAAAATCAAACACTTTCTTTGATTCACAAATTGCAGCACTCCTGCGTATGCTTTCCCCCTCCCTCCCCTTTGGTATGAGCGAATGTTTATTCTTCTCGGCCTTTTAGGCTGAGTCAGTGTCACAGAGCAGGATATGTTTTCATAAGGAAGAAACTGTTTTGGCACGTTTACTTTTTTTGTGATACCATCTGTCGTCTTCTAACACAGCCACAAGCCGTTGACACTGAGCAGGAGATTAAGGGATATTTTAAAGTCCATAAATGCATATTGCACCACAAAGTTTTATTTTGTGCAACACCCAGCCAATCTAGCAATACGAGCAATGCAAAGAAGGGAGAATGAGGAGGTTGGGACTATTTATTTCCTACATTTAGGTTTAGGTTTATTAGATTTATATGCCGCCCTTCTCCCAAGGACTCAGGGAGGCGCACAACATTAAAAGAAACACATAATACAAAAGTTAAAAAAAAATTAAATAGAATATCCCAAACCCAATTAAAATTGACAATGACATTTTTTAAAAAAAGAATTAAAATTAACAGTAATCAATAATTTGTTTTGTTTTGTTTTGTATTTGGGGGGAAGAAAGAACTTAGGTTTATGTAGAAAAGTATATGTACAGGTATGTACGACCACGATTGAGCCCAGAATTTAAGCTGCTAAGTTAGAAATTTGTTAAGTGAGTTTTGCCCCATTTTATGACTTTTTTTTTTGACTACATTTGTTAATGAATCACTGCAGTTGTTACATTAGTAACACGGTTGTTAAGTGAATCTGACTTCCCCATTGACTTTGCTTGTCAGAAGGTCGCAAAAGATGATCATATGACCCCAGGACACTGAAACGGTCATAAATATGAACTAGTTGTCAAACTTCCAAATGTAAATCATATGAACGCAGGGATGCTGCAACGGTTGTAAGTGTGAAAAATGGTCATGCCACTTTTTTCAGTGCTGTTGTAACTTCAAACGGTCACTAAATGAACTGTTGTATATCGAGGACTACCTGTATAGCCATTATTCTTTAAACCTGAATTGGATTAAATCTCCAGTTTAATTCAGTAAGATTAGCTCTTCCAAGAAAGGATCTTGGGCAAGAAATACTTACTTGTATTTTAACTTACTTGTAAAGGAGGAGGAGGAGGAGGAGAAGGGTGAATGAGGAGGTTGGGACTATTTATTTCCTACATTTGGAATTTGGGGGGAAGAAAGAACTCATGTTTATGTAGAAAAGTTTTTTTCTACATTTTTTTTCCCGTTATGTATTTCGTTATGTGTTTTTTTCTTTTCTCTTTATTTTTGTAAGCCACCCGGAGTCCTTCGGGATTGGGCGGCATATAAATGTGGTTAATAATAATAATAATAATAATAATAATAATAATAATAATAATGAGGAGGAGGAGGAGGAGGAGGAGGAGGAGGAGGAGGAGGAGGAGGAGGAGGAGGAGGAGGAGGAGGAGGAGGAGGAAAACAATCAAATTTGTTCTTGTCACTATTTAATGACACTTTCAATCCTGAGATATGACTGGAAAATTTCTTACTGTCTTCAAGAAATATATATCTTCCTTACTTTCTGCCCAGAAGAAGGTACATTAAGAAATGCCGTTTTAAAATGCTGCCACTTCTTGCTGTATCAAGCTCCATCTTACCACACCTCAAAATGGCAGGAAATTGCATCACTGAATGCCAGCCCCTATGTTGAGAGGGATAGCAGAGAGGATCAAGGTCTGCATACAGCTCTCAAACTCTCTGATTGTAAAAGTTAGCCCAATGCTATGTTAAAATCTGTTTTCTAACTTCGTGTCATTTTAGTTTTTCTCTAAAACCAGGGTGTCCAACTCAAGGCCAGCGGCCCACATGGTGCTTAGATCTGGCCCATGGGCCTGCCTTGAAAACAGCAAAGGACCAGCGCGCGGGGCCTCTGCCAGCGAAAACAGAACTTGGAAGGGCTGGGCACGGCCCGCCTGGGCTCCATTTTCAGCCGTGACAGCCTCCTACAACCTTCTGCCAGCAAAAACGGAGCTGGGGAGGCAACACACTCCGTTTTCGCTGGCAGAGGGCTGCAGGAAGCCGAGTTCCATTTTCGTTGGCAGAGGACTGCAGGAGGCCATCACGATAGGGGTGAGTTCCGGCTGCTGCTACTGCTGGTTCACTCAGGGAAGTGCTGAGCACACGTACGCACAGTACTAAAAAAAATGCTTCTGCACCTCCGGCGCTGCTGAGACGACTGGGTCTGGGCCGTGGCAGGCTGAGTTACTATCTACTTGGCCGAACCGGTCTGAACCGGTAGGAACCCACTTCTGCATCACAACCAAAAACAGAGCCATGATGAGTGATGTGGAGCTGGCCATGCCCCCCCCCCCACAATCAGTCCCCCAAGGTGAAACACAACTCTGATGCAACCCTCAATGAAAACGAGTTTCATTGCTCATTGTTTCTCTCCTGCTCTAAAAGGTTGCTGGTTTTCCACTACATTCCCAGTGTCATATTGAATCCTTTCAAATTCCTTTTGATTCTAAATTGATTTTATTCTTACAAGGGGTTGATTATTTAGTTTTCAACAGATTCTTGCCTTCGCTAGCAAAAATGCTCATTCAAAATACCCATTTGAAATTTGAACGTCAGAACAGCCTGAATTTTACAGATACTTCTTTCAAGCCAAACCCATTGCTCGTAATCCAATTGATTTGGCTGAAAGAGAAAAGCGTGGATTCAAATCAAGTCGGATTTCCAACACTCGGCCTAGAGCCAGCATAAAAGATGGTGGTATGAGTATAAATAATAATCGGATGTTCTTTTGAGTAAAAGGTCAGGACAAAAAGGGGTATGGCTGTGTGTTTTAAAGCTTGGAGAAGGAGGAAGAGATTACAAGCTAAAACAAACAAACAAACAGACTCACACAGACATATGTTGTATATGTGCGTGTGTTGTTTGCATTGGCTTCTTTGTATTGTTGATCTTGGACAGAAAGTCTGTCCAAATATTGTGATTTGTCGCTGTAAGGTCAACTTTGTTTCCAAAAATGAAGATATTACATGGTTAGGTCTTTTAGGCTAGCAATTTCCTTTCCTGTTACCAACACTATGCCAAGCTGGCCCTTGCAGTTGATTGAATATAATTTCTTTATCTATTTTTCCTGATGGAAATAACATTTTGATCCCTTAGGGTGGGGTTAAAAAAATGTCAGGATGGCAGGCGCAATGACTCAACTGAAACCTACTCCTTTGAATATGTGTTGACATCACAGCCACCTATAAAGGGATCCAGTCAGATCTGCTGTATTGGCATTTTTAACGCACATGCTCTGTGGAAATCCCTGAACCAAGCTAATGCCAAACCACACAACGTTTGATCATTAAGTATAGTTGAAATATTGAATGCATATGGTGGATACACTCAAAAAAATGTACTGGTTTTTTTGTGAAAAACGGGCCGTTTTTGAAAGGTCTGCAGAGTGCAAAAACTTTTTTAACATTTGCCTCCTCAAAATCTTGGTGCATCTTATACTCCGGTGCATCTTATACTCCAAAAATACGGTATGTCTGTATGTCTTCGATATTAAACTGTTTCCTGCCATTCTTTTTAACCACAAACCCATCCCAGACACTCCCTACCATCCCAGTTCATACAGCATTTAAAAGAGTCTGCCAAAGTCTTCATATTTCTTCATAAAGAAAAAGGGTTACAAGAGGGTTACAAGAAACGAATAGCCTGTCCTTCAGTTATCTTTAGAAAAATCCTGCACATAATGCCAATTCACCAGCTGGGTTTATCCCATGTATTAGCCTTAGTTAAAATGATCTTGAATATTTTGGGGTTCAGGATGCAGCAGAACAGCAGAATAACAGAGTTGGAAGGGACCTAGGAGGTCTTCTAGTCCAACCCCCTGCTCAGGCAGGAAACCCTGTACCATTTCAGAGAAATGGTTGTCCAATCTCTTCTTTAAAACTTTCAGTGTTAGAACATCCCCAACTTCTGGAGGCAAGTTATTCCACTGATTAATTGTTCTAACTCTCACAAAAAATTTCCTTAGTTCTAGACTGGTTTTTTCATTGATTGGTTTCCACCCATTGCTTCTTGTCCTGTTTTCAAGTGCTTTGAAGAATAGATTGATCCCTTCTTCTATGTGGCAGCCCCTTAGATATTGGAAGACTGCTACCATGTCATCCCTAGTCCTACTTTTCATTAAGCTAGACATACCCAATTTCAGCAACAGTTCTTTATATGTTTTAGCCTGCAGTCCCCTAATCATCTTTGATCATACTCCACTGGAACACGACCAGTGTTTTAGCATCTCATACAAACCAGGCCATGACAAGGTCAGGGATAGCATCAAAAGAGATCTTGGAGTCCTTATATTCCTTCTCCTTGCTGAATGAAGGAAGCTCACACCTTCGGCATCTTTGACACAGGACAGTTCAACTTCTATTTAAAAACATTTAATGGAGCAGGTGGTCCATCTACCAGGACAGTCCATTTCATGAATAGCATTTCCCATTGAATGGCCTTTTTCTTTAATTCCAATCTCTTTTCCTAGTCCCAGCCTAGTCCTCTAGAATAGGTTTTCAGACTTTTTCAGGCCACGGAACTGGTTAAGTTTTTTTTTTTTAAAAAAAAACACTTTTTAAAAACTTAACAGGTCTTATCCTAGGTAAATCTCTAGTGAAAGAAAATGGAATATGTTTACTAATGCTTTGGCTGATGGTATAATCCCAATTTCACATCATAATCTATATAGATTTTTTTGGAAAATGAGAGAAACCAAGCTGACATCCATCTCTGGATTATAGAAGTGAAGTTATTTTTTTACTGGAGGGAAAAATGAGGAATCAGGCTGAAACCATTTCAGGATTAAGAGAGAAGTGACACTTTATTATAGGGATAATCTCTCTGTCCTGCAACTAATATTAAAGAACACAATGTGATCGAACAAAAAGAAGATGTTAATAAGGGAGAAGAGGATTCGGGTAATTAGTTAAATATCAGATTGAGGATTGGATTAGGCTCTGAGAAAAATTCATCCAGAATCTCTTCTAAATTGGACTAATCCAGTGATCTACTGGCTTCCCCCTAAGCAAACTAAGATCAGGTGTATTATACAGGCAGTCCTTGATTTACAATGATTTGTTTAGCAACCATTCACTGTTACAACAGCACTGTGACCGGTCCTTGCACTTACAACTGCTGCAGCATCCCGACAGTCACATGATCAAAATTCCAATGCTTCAAATTTGGTTCACATTTACAATGGTGGCAGTGTCCCAGGGTCACCTGATCACTATTTGAAACCTTCTCAGCTGGATTCTGACAAGCAAAATCAGTTGGGGAAGCTGGATTCTCTTAAAGACCAAAATGATTCACTTAACAATATTGGCAGCATGATGACACATGGACATATCATTGCTGATATTCTAGACTGGGTTTAGCTTGCAGTTGGTCTTTAAGAGCAGCCCCCTTCATAATACATTGCAATAGTTCAGGGGTGTCAAACTCAAGACCCACAGGCCAGATGTGGCCCGCATTGTGGTCAGATCTGGGCCAGCCCGCGAAGCCATCCTGGAAAATGTGAAGGGCCAGCCTGCATCCCTACAGCCCAGTCTATCCAATGTGAAAAGATCATGCTGGTGTTGCTTCAGCCTGGTCTACCCAATGCGAAGAGGAAACATGCCAGCCAGGGGTGGGTTCTGCTGGCGTTGCTGCCGGTTCAGTGTGCGCGCCATATGTCTGTGCCGTACCTGATGCGTGCTCCGTATGCACGCAGAGTTGCCTGTAAATAGGTCTGTGCATGCGCAGAACATTTTAAAAAAGCCAAAAAGACATACCACAGAGACCGGGGAACTGTTTCGGGGGCGTGTGAGCCTGCCAACCCTACCAGATTGGCGACCCAGTCCCAATTTCCACTACCAGTTCGCCCAAACCGATATGAACCAGTAACAACCCACCTCTGATGCCAGCAGTTTGGGGAATGGTGTCAAGGTGGCCATGCCCACCCAGTTGGCCACACCCACCTGCCCCCCCAAGGTGAACCACAGCCCTGATGCAGCCCTCAATGAAATTGAGTTTGACAGCCATGCAATAGAAATAGCAATAGCAGTTAGACTTATATACCGCTTCATAGGGCTTTCAGCCCTCTCTAAGCAGTTTACAGAGTCAGCATATTGCCCCCAACAACAATCCGGGTCCTCATTTTACCCACCTAGGAAGGATGGAAGGCTGAGTCAACCCTGAGCCGGTGAGATTTGAACAGCCGAACTGCAGAACTGCAGTCAGCTGAAGTAGCCTGCAGTGCTGCATTTAACCACTGCGCCACCTCGGCTTTTAGTCCATCTGTGAGGTGGCTAGATGGCACTCATTAACCACCCACCCCACTAATATCCTCATTTAAGGATATCAATTCTGTCCTTTCAAACTTCACTCTCAAAAGCCCAAATATGGCTCCCTGTCTGAAGAGGATTGGTGACCTCCCCGTGAGTTGGAGCAAGCCTAATATAAATGTACTGTACAGCTTTAAAATATATCACATAACTTAACCATACTGCATTATTTTATATTTGTGTATGTGTGTATCGGGGGTGGGTTCCGGCAGAGAATACTGCCAGTTTACTCAGGGGGCGCAAGTGTACGCACATGCTCAGTACAACTAAAATTGCTCTGCGCATGAGCAGAAGCAAAAAACAAGATGCTGGTGCCTATGGCACTATCGGGAGAACCGGTTCGGGGGTGTGGCAGGCTGGTTCCAGAAACCCAGGCTGCCAAGCTACTACCGGTTCATCCGACCCGGTAGGAACCCACCATTGGTGTGTATGTGCAGTATATATGTATGCATGTGTATATGTATATGGTATAGTGTGGCATGTAAGCTTAGACACTTTAGTAATTTATGGTTCAGGGGTGTGTGAAGCCAGAAAATTAAACAATGTAAAAAACAGGTTAAGCATAGGATGTGGATTCAACACATTGTGTTAGTGTTGGTTTAATGGCCCAGGGTAGAGCCAGGTTTGGCAGGCAGAAAATCCCAATTTTAAATAATCAAACAATGCATGATGAAACACACCCTTCTCTGCTTTCCTGCAAAGCCGGAGAAAGTAACCTTTTATGCACTAGGAAGCATGACACCGAAAATAAGAATAAACATTTTAAAAATGCCCTGAGAGGTTGAGAGGTTGCCAGATTTTTCATTCTCATATTTAGGCATAAAGCAGGCAAAACAAAATATAAGGCACGACATTACAAACAAACTCTGTGACTTAAGCATTTGTGTCCAAAAAGGCTGAAGTTTGTATTGTGGCATTTTGGGCATTGTTTCACCACTTTCATGTCATTGCAATTTGCCCCACGCTTTCATGTGAGAATGCTGAATTTTCACACAATCTCTTGTAACAACGAGACTTTGCTTTGATATCTCACGGGTTCTTGTGTGAGACCTTTAAAACCTTACAAGATCGGCTGATCTCATAATTATTTTGGTCATGCTCAAATTATTAAATTAAATTATAACTTAATTTTCATGGAAGTTCAGTAGATACCAATTAGGGGAGTTGCAGATAAATTGGCATCTGTATCCTGGAACAGAGAGGAGTGGGCTGCTTGGAGCAATGATTTACACTGAGATAAATCTTTATCCAGAGCCCTTATATCTCAGTGATATAGCTCACAGAGCATGTAAGCAGTGAAAGGTTTAATCTACTACCTTCCCACTAATTGTAGAATTCAATGCATCAGATTGGAAAAGACCTTGTTGCGTGCCACCAATAGTGACAAGCAACTAAAGTGACCGAGGGCTCATCCTTCTATAGAATAACTATGCCCTCTTCATTATCTTACAAGGTTATGCCTCCATGACATTTTATTCATTTGTTGTTTGATTTCTATAGCCACCCATCTCCACAAACGACCCTGGGCAGCTCAAATATTGCTTTCATCCCATCTTCACCTGCTGCAGAGGCAGCTTAATTCATCTTTAGAGGCAGTTTTGAAGTAGTTTTCTCCTCTTCTTCCAGCACCACTCTCAATGTATGAATGATTTATAGTGGTTTATTGATAAAACTTGATGATAACATAGCCAGGTAATTTGGCCGGCCAGTGGTGGGATTCAAATAATTTAACCACCGGTTCTCTGCCCTAATGATGTCTTCCAACAACCAGTTCACCAAACTGCTCGGAAAGTTAACAACCGGTTCTCCCGAAATGGTATGAACTGGCTGAATCCCATCACTGCCGGCACCAATTGCTGATGTGAGAACGTAGTGAGTATGTCCTCTTTCCTAGGCCACTGCAAATGCCCTCCCTGGTTCTTCTGGCTTCAGATGCAGGACAAAGTGAACACCTGCCTTCCCCAGTGACGTCAACCTGCGTAATGCCTGACCTATGCTTTGGAAAATGCCAGTCTGACATTTCCAGATTAGCTCGCTTCTCAAAGAATATTAGCTCTTTTTAAAAACACGAGGAAGAATAGTAGACCTTTATGTAAGAAAACAAAACTAGCAGTCTCCGTTCCCTAGAGAAAACACTATTCTCCATTGCAGATTTGTTTTATTTTTGTTTTTGCTTTAATTGGGGGAGGAGAGATGTTATTTCACTTACCTGCAGATTACTACTAGCAGTGGTGGGATTCAAATAATTTAACAACCTGTTCTCTGCCCTAATGACCAGCTGCGTGGGCGTGGCTCGGTGGTCATGTGACTGGGTGGGTGTGGCCAACTCAACGTCACTCACATCGATGGGCGCTTCGCCTTAGTTGTGACAATGTAATAAGGGTTAACTGGAGAGGCAGTTTCTGTAAGCAGGGCAATAAAGATCAGGCTAGAAACAACACCACAATGTTTCCTTCCTGCCTTCCTTACAGGATTAGCCCTGTTAAGTGGAAAAAAACAAAAGGAGGTTTCTTCCAACAACCGGTTCTCCAAACTGCTTAGAAAGTTAACAACCGGTTCTCCTGAATAGATGCGAACTGGCTGAATCCCACCAATGACTACTAGGTGCTGCTGGTGATGAGCATTCACTGCCAGCATTGACATTTGTTTGGACATCCATCTATGTGAGATAAATGGGAGCAAAGATGAAAGTTACAAGCGTTGTGTGCCAGGTCACAAGCAGAGTTATATGGCAAAGGGAGAAAGAGAGAGAAGTTGCCTAGTATTCCTCATAGTCCCTCCACTATGTCAGTGGCCTGAAACATGGGTTTTGTAGTCTGAAGTAACGACTGAGGAGACCGGTCTGAGATCAACGGAACGGTTTATTAACAGCAACTTGGTCAAGTAACAGGCAACGAAAAACCCCCGCCTGACAGCTATTTATACAGCGAGCTGTCAGACGGGGAACCAATGAGAGTACAGGGTTTCTCCCGCCAAGAGGCAGATGCATCCTGGCCAATCAGAGGCGCCTTGCACAGCGCCATCTGCTGGCCAGGACACAACACCGGGTCATTTATGAATTCTTCTGGAAGAATGCTGAATCTGGTGTAAAGGCAGGCAGATAACATGGGCAAAAGAACACAGCTTTTAACTGATAAAAGATACTTTAAATGAAATCTCAAGAGCCAAGTTAGTGTTCCAATATCTCAGGGGCTGCCTCAAAGAAGAGGGAGCGAAGCTATTCCCCAAAGCATCTGAGGGCAGGACAAGAAGCAATGGGTGGAAACTAATCAAGGAGAGAAGCAACTTAGAACTAAGGAGAAATTTCCTGACAGTTAGAACAATTAATCAATGGAACAGCTTGCCTCCAGAAGTTGTGAGTGCTCCAACACTGGACATTTTTAAGAAGAGATTGGATAACCATTTGTCTGAAGTGATGTAGGGTTTCCTGCTTAAGCAGGGGGTTGGACTAGAAGACCTCCAAGGTCCCTTCCAACTCTGTTATTATATTATAAATTAGTATAGTGGTTAAGGCAACAGGTTAGGAGCTACTGCCAAGATCCTGGGTTCTAGTCTTGCTTTAGGCATGAAGCCCACTGGGTAAGTTTGGGTCAGCCTCTCTCTCTTAACCCTAGAAAGAAAAAGGCAAGGACAAACCACTTCTGAAAAAAGTGCCAAGAAACCTACAAGAACTGATCCAGGCGGTCATCAGAAATCAATAATGACTCAAAGACACATTCCCCCATATTTCAGCCCTGGGAAAGAAGGGAGCCTAAGAAAGATTTAAAATAATGCCATGTTACAAGAAAGGACAGAGAAAACTTGCTGGTATACCTAACAAGAATAAAACAGAGTCCAATAGATCTTTGTTGTTGTTCGAGTCGTGTTCGACCCATCATGACCCCATGGACAACGTTCCTCCAGGCCTTCCTGTCCTCTACCATCCTCTGGAGTCCATTTAAGCTCAGGCCTACTGCTTTGGTGACTCCATCCAGCACCTCATTCTCTGTTGTCCCCTTCTTCTTTTGTCCTCAATCTTTCCCAGCATTAGGCTCTTCTACAGAGAGTCCTTCCTTCTCATTAGCTGGCTAAAGTATTTGAGTTTCCTCTTCAGGATCTGGCCTCCTAAAGAGCAGTCAGGGTTGATCTCCTCTAGGATTGACCATTTTGATCGCCTTGCAGTCCAAGGGATTCACAGTATATAGAACTTATAAAGTTTTATTTCCTGATCAGGCCAACCTGATGTACTAACAACTGTACCCAAAAGTAATCCAAGGGTCATGCTAGTGGAGTGCATTGACTGAAACAAAGGGACATATTTGGGCATTTGAAAGGTAGCTGAATCCTCCATCCTACTCTCCCATCCACAAATCACTCAATTCCAGTGATGCTGACAGGGGACGGAAAGGAAACATATTCAAAGTAATCCACTATTTGGGGCCCTTAACCTGACCTGAATTACAATTGTAAGAGCAGTACCCTTTCCCAGCCCTGCTGCCAAGAACTGGACCCAGCCATCAGGCAATGTAATTTATGCTGGTATATTTTTCTGCTGAGTGAAGAACTGAAGGAATGTATTGTAAGGTTTTGCCGTTTCTTTAGAACTTTTATAAGGGTAATCCTTGTTTAGTAACTGCCTTCTTTAGTGACCGTTGTAGTTTTGATGGGATGAAAAAGTGACTTTGCAAGCAATCTTTGCATTTGCAACCTTCACAGGTCTATTAATCGAGGGAAAGTTGAAGATCATCACCGTTTCATTTAGCAACTGCTTCACTTAATGATTGAATTGCTGGTCCCAACTGAGGTGATAAAATGAGGACTACTATAGAGAAAAGTCCTTAGCATAAGGATAGACCAGATCACTGCAACCAAGTTCTCAGCTTCTAACATCTCTGGTGAAATCCAGAGACAATATAGTACAATGCTTAACCCTCTGCAGCCACAGAAGCTTTCTGGTGAATTTAGCCCAAACTTTCTCCCTCACCCCAATGTAACAAAGAGTTTTATGTGAAAAATATGAAGAAGGGGGAGCTATTTGAATGAAAGGTGAAATATACAACCAACAAATTAATATATTCCATTATAATAAGTATAGTTGAATATCTGCCTAACCTCATGAAAATCAGTAGCCAAGAAAAATAAGGCAGGGAAAGACTGACAAATGCCCCAAACAAATACAGAGAAAATTAATAAACTTAAATCAAATTGATGAAGGAAGCAATCGCATTGGTGCTTATTGTAAGGAAATACATAGAACTACTGTACAAAATATCTGCATGATAAAAGGCATCAAAAAATAAAGACACTTGGGAATCTTTTTACAGGTGGTTAGAGAATAGACATACGAATTAATAGTAAAAGAAATTTAAAGTACAGAAAATGTCTTAATAGTTAATATAACTAATAGAGTTAAATAAATCACAATGGGATTGTTATAATATTAGATACTTAAAGTAAGGTATTGGAAATTAAGCCAAGATGAGATGAAATAATGAATACGATTGTATATTTTAATGTTGGCACAAAATATTTGTATCCAGATGACATACCGGTTAATGAAAAATGGATTGTTTATATAAAAATAAAATAAGAAAAGGACGTACACAGACAAAAAAGTAAAGAAACAGTGATGCCAGCAAAAAGAATGAAAACTTTACTATATCTTATGTTCTATAGCAAATTGCAGTTTAGAAACTTTGTTCTGTCCTTCATACTACCTTAATTTAATCCCAATTATTTCTATCCTTTCAGCACCAACAGGAACAGTAAAGGGAAAAACTGAAACAGAAATGGTGTTCATTACTACAAGCAAAGAGAATATAACAACAAATGGTGTATTCACCAAATCAGCCACAGCGATCTCTCATACAGAGAGCAGACAGTCATCCAGTTTTTTAACAATCAGCTCTACGAAGGATATTAGCCCTTCAGAAACCACAAAATTAGAAACCACAAGAAAAGCAACAGTGGCTTCTACGCCACAGAATATAGCATACTCCACACCTTTGCCAGAGACCACCATGTTTGAATCCATCACATCAGAAACACCTACGGCTGCTCCAGAGAGTACTGCAGCTTCAGCTAACAGTACCATGGTGACTTCACCCACTATGGTAACCACAAGTACGATTCCAGAGAGCAAAGCAGTCTCTGTAGCAATCCCAGCAACCACCTTGACTGCATCCACCACATCACAAACTGCCACATCTGCCTCTGAGACCACAACGCCCTCCAGCCCTTTCCCTGAGAGTTCCACAATTAGTAGTAGTACAACAAAAACCACTACTCAACTTCCAACGACCATGGAATACTTAACTACTTCTCCACCAACCATCTCGTTGAAATCAACAACAAAAGAAACAGCCACTTCTCCCCCAGAGACCACAATGACCTCCAGCGCTATAAAGACTACTAGCTCTTCAGAAACAAGTACTCAACATTCTATCACCACAAAATACCTGGCTACTTCTCCAGAGGCCACCACACCTGAATCCATCACATCAGAAGCAGCCAGCTCTCCAATGAGTACAGTGCCTTCTACGGCATCAGCAAAGAGCACAGTAACTTCTTCTATTTCCAAAACCACAACCCCAACTCCAAAGAGCACAGTGTCCTCTACATCTTTTTCACAGACTAGCATGACACCATCCAGTTCACCAGTGACCACTTCTGCTTCATCAAGTAGTGCGACATCTGTAACTCCCATAACAGGTTCCAGAGGTCCTTCTACTTCCGAGCAAAGGTCCACCTCTGTTCCGGAGGGAACAACACATACAACCATTTTGGAAAAGAGCACCATAACTACTACTAGTACACCAAAGACAGCTTCCATGTCAGAGAGCCCAGCATACTCCACACCTTTCCCAGAGACCACCATGTTTGAATCCATCACATCAGAAAAAGCTACTGCTGCTCCAGAGAGTACTGCAGCTACAGGTAACAGTAGCATGGTGACTTCTCCCACTATGGTAACCACAAGTACGATTCCAGAGAGCAAAGCAGTCTCTGTAACATTCCCAGCAACCACCTTGACTGCATCCACCACATCACAAACTGCCACATCTGCCCCTGAGACCACAACGCCCTCCAGCCCTTTCCCTGAGAGTTCCACAATTAGTAGTAGTACAACAAAAACCACTACTCAACTTCCAACGACCATGGAATACTTAACTACTTCTCCACCAACCACCTCGTTGAAATCAACAACAAAAGAAACAGCCACTTCTCCCCCAGAGACCACAATGACCTCCAGCTCTATAAAGACTACTAGCTCTTCAGAAACAAGTACTCAACATTCTATCACCACAGAATACCTGGCTACTTCTCCAGTGGCCACCACACCTGAATCCATCACAACAGAAGCAGCCAGTTCTCCAATGAGTACAGTTCCTTCTACGGCATCAACAAAGAGCACAGTAACTTCTTCTATTTCCAAAACCACAACACCAACTCCAGAGAGCGCAGTGTCCTCTACATCTTTTTCACAGACTAGCATGACACCATCCAGTTCGCGAGTGACCACTTCTGCTTCATCAAGTAGTGCAATATCTGTAACTCCCATAACCAGTTCCAGAGGTCCTTCTACCCCTGAGCAAACGTCCACCTCTGCTCCGGAGCGAACATCACATACAACCATTTTGGAAAAGATCACCATAACTACTTCTGCTAGTACACCAATGACAGCTTCCATGTCGGAGAGCCCAGCATACTCCACCCCTTTGCCAGAGACCACCATGTTTGAATCCATCACATCAGAAACAGCTACGGCTGCTCGAGAGAGTACTACAGCTTCAGGAAAGAGTACCATGGTGACTTCACCCACTATGGAAACCACAAGTACGATTCCAGAGAGCAAAGCAGTCTCTGTAGCATTCCCAGCAACGACCTCGACTGCCTCCAGCACATCACAAACTGCCACATCTGCCCCTGAGACCACAACGCCCTCCAGCCCCTTCCCTGAGAGTTCCACAATTAGTAGTAGTACAACAAAAACCACTACTCAACTTCCAACGACCATGGAATACTTAACTACTTCTCCACCAACCACCTCGTTGAAATCAACAACAAAAGAAACAGCCACTTCTCCCCCAGCAACCACAATGACCTCCAGCTCTATAAAGACTACTAGCTCTTCAGAAACAAGTACTCAACATTCTATCACCACAGAATACCTGGCTACTTCTCCAGTGGCCACCACACCTGAATCCATCACATCAGAAGCAGCCAGCTCTCCAATGAGTACAGTGCCTTCTACGGCATCAGCCAAGAGCACAGTAACTTCTTCTATTTCCAAAACCACAACACCAACTCCAGAGAGTGCAATGTCCTCTACATCTTCTTCACAGACTAGCATGACACCATCCAGTTCGCGAGTGACCACTTCTGCTTCATCTAGTAGTGCAATATCTGTAACTCCCATAATCAGTTCCACAGGTCCTTCTACCCCTGAGCAAACGTCCACCTCTGCTCCGGAGCGAACATCACATACAACCATTTTGGAAAAGAGCACCATAACTACTTCTGCTAGTACACCAATGACAGCTTCCATGTCAGAGAGCCCAGCATACTCCACACCTTTGCCAGAGACCACCATGTTTGAATCCATCACATCAGAAACAGCTACGGCTGCTCGAGAGAGTACTACAGCTTCAGGAAAGAGTAGCATGGTGACTTCACCCACTATGGAAACCACAAGTACGATTCCAGAGAGCAAAGCAGTCTCTGTAGCAATCCCAGCAACCACCTTGACTGCATCCACCATGTCACAAACTGCCACATCTGCCCCTGAGACCACAACGCCCTCCAGCCCTTTCCCTGAGAGTTTCACAATTAGTAGTAGTACAACAAAAACCACTACTCAACTTCCAACGACCATGGAATACTTAACTACTTCTCCACCAACCACCTCGTTGAAATCAACAACAAAAGAAACAGCCACTTCTCCCCCAGAGACCACAATGACCTCCAGCTCTATAAAGACTACTAGCTCTTCAGAAACAAGTACTCAACATTCTATCACCACAGAATACCTGGCTACTTCTCCAGTGGCCACCACACCTGAATCCATCACATCAGAAGCAGCCAGCTCTCCAATGAGTACAGTGCCTTCTACGGCATCAGCAAAGAGCACAGTAACTTCTTCTATTTCCAAAACCACAACACCAACTCCAGAGAGTGCAATGTCCTCTACATCTTCTTCACAGACTAGCATGACACCATCCAGTTCGCGAGTGACCACTTCTGCTTCATCTAGTAGTGCAATATCTGTAACTCCCATAATCAGTTCCACAGGTCCTTCTACCCCTGAGCAAACCTCCACCTCTGCTCCGGAGCGAACATCACGTACAACCATTTTGGAAAAGAGCACCATAACTACTTCTGCTAGTACACCAATGACAGCTTCCATGTCAGAGAGCCCAGCATACTCCACACCTTTGCCAGAGACCACCATGTTTGAATCCATCACATCAGAAACAGCTACGGCTGCTCGAGAGAGTACTACAGCTTCAGGAAAGAGTAGCATGGTGACTTCACCCACTATGGAAACCACAAGTACGATTCCAGAGAGCAAAGCAGTCTCTGTAGCATTCCCAGCAATGACCTTGACTGCCTCCAGCACATCACAAACTGCCACATCTGCCCCTGAGACCACAACGCCCTCCAGCCCCTTCCCTGAGAGTTCCACAATTAGTAGTAGTACAACAAAAACCACTACTCAACTTCCAACGACCATGGAATACTTAACTACTTCTCCACCAACCACCTCGTTGAAATCAACAACAAAAGAAACAGCCACTTCTCCCCCAGCAACCACAATGACCTCCAGCTCTATAAAGACTACTAGCTCTTCAGAAACAAGTACTCAACATTCTATCACCACAGAATACCTGGCTACTTCTCCAGTGGCCACCACACCTGAATCCATCACATCAGAAGCAGCCAGCTCTCCAATGAGTACAGTGCCTTCTACGGCATCAGCCAAGAGCACAGTAACTTCTTCTATTTCCAAAACCACAACACCAACTCCAGAGAGTGCAATGTCCTCTACATCTTCTTCACAGACTAGCATGACACCATCCAGTTCGCGAGTGACCACTTCTGCTTCATCTAGTAGTGCAATATCTGTAACTCCGATAATCAGTTCCACAGGTCATTCTACCCCTGAGCAAACGTCCACCTCTGCTCCGGAGCGAACATCACATACAACCATTTTGGAAAAGAGCACCATAACTACTTCTGCTAGTACACCAATGACAGCTTCCATGTCAGAGAGCCCAGCATACTCCACCCCTTTGCCAGAGACCACCATGTTTGAATCCATCACATCAGAAACAGCTACGGCTGCTCGAGAGAGTACTACAGCTTCAGGAAAGAGTAGCATGGTGACTTCACCCACTATGGAAACCACAAGTACGATTCCAGAGAGCAAAGCAGTCTCTGTAGCAATCCCAGCAACCACCTTGACTGCATCCACCACGTCACAAACTGCCACATCTGCCCCTGAGACCACAACGCCCTCCAGCCCTTTCCCTGAGAGTTTCACAATTAGTAGTAGTACAACAAAAACCACTACTCAACTTCCAGCGACCATGGAATACTTAACTACTTCTCCACCAACCACCTCGTTGAAATCAACAACAAAAGAAACAGCCACTTCTCCCCCAGAGACCACAATGACCTCCAGCTCTATAAAGACTACTAGCTCTTCAGAAACAAGTACTCAACATTCTATCACCACAAAATACCTGGCTACTTCTCCAGAGGCCACCACACCTGAATCCATCACATCAGAAGCAGCCAGCTCTCCAATGAGTACAGTGCCTTCTACGGCATCAGCAAAGAGCACAGTAACTTCTTCTATTTCCAAAACCACAACACCAACTCCAGAGAGTGCAATGTCCTCTACATCTTCTTCACAGACTAGCATGACACCATCCAGTTCGCGAGTGACCACTTCTGCTTCATCTAGTAGTGCAATATCTGTAACTCCCATAATCAGTTCCACAGGTCCTTCTACCCCTGAGCAAACCTCCACCTCTGCTCCGGAGCGAACATCACGTACAACCATTTTGGAAAAGAGCACCATAACTACTTCTGCTAGTACACCAAAGACAGCTTCCATGTCGGAGAGCCCAGCATACTCCACACCTTTGCCAGAGACCACCATGTTTGAATCCATCACATCAGAAACAGCTACGGCTGCTCGAGAGAGTACTACAGCTTCAGGAAAGAGTAGCATGGTGACTTCACCCACTATGGAAACCACAAGTACGATTCCAGAGAGCAAAGCAGTCTCTGTAACATTCCCAGCAACCACCTTGACTGCATCCACCACATCACAAACTGCCACATCTGCCCCTGAGAGCACAACGCCTTCCAGGCCTTTCCCTGAGAGTTCCACAATTAGTAGTAGTACAACAAAAACCACTACTCAACTTCCAACGACCAAGGAATACTTAACTACTTCTCCACCAACCACCTCGTTGAAATCAACAACAAAAGAAACAGCCACTTCTCCCCCAGCGAGCACAATGACCTCCAGCTCTATAAAGACTACTAGCTCTTCAGAAACAAGTACTCAACATTCTATCACCACAAAATACCTGGCTACTTCTCCAGAGGCCACCACACCTGAATCCATCACATCAGAAGCAGCCAGCTCTCCAATGAGTACAGTGCCTTCTACGGCATCAGCCAAGAGCACAGTAACTTCTTCTATTTCCAAAACCACAACGCCAACTCCAGAGAGCGCAGTGTCCTCTACATCTTCTTCACAGACTAGCATGACACCATCCAGTTCGCGAGTGACCACTTCTGCTTCATCTAGTAGTGCAATATCTGTAACTCCCATAATCAGTTCCACAGGTCCTTCTACCCCTGAGCAAACGTCCACCTCTGCTCCGGAGCGAACATCACATACAACCATTTTGGAAAAGAGCACCATAACTACTTCTGCTAGTACACCAATGACAGCTTCCATGTCGGAGAGCCCAGCATACTCCACACCTTTGCCAGAGACCACCATGTTTGAATCCATCACATCAGAAACAGCTACGGCTGCTCGAGAGAGTACTACAGCTTCAGGAAAGAGTAGCATGGTGACTTCACCCACTATGGAAACCACAAGTACGATTCCAGAGAGCAAAGCAGTCTCTGTAGCAATCCCAGCAACCACCTTGACTGCATCCACCACGTCACAAACTGCCACATCTGCCCCTGAGACCACAACGCCCTCCAGCCCTTTCCCTGAGAGTTCCACAATTAGTAGTAGTACAACAAAAACCACTACTCAACTTCCAACGACCATGGAATACTTAACTACTTCTCCACCAACCACCTCGTTGAAATCAACAACAAAAGAAACAGCCACTTCTCCCCCAGCGAGCACAATGACCTCCAGCTCTATAAAGACTACTAGCTCTTCAGAAACAAGTACTCAACATTCTATCACCACAAAATACCTGGCTACTTCTCCAGAGGCCACCACACCTGAATCCATCACATCAGAAGCAGCCAGCTCTCCAATGAGTACAGTTCCTTCTACGGCATCAGCAAAGAGCACAGTAACTTCTTCTACTTCCAAAACCACAACACCAACTCCAGAGAGCGCAGTGTCCTCTACATCTTTTTCACAGACTAGCATGACACCATCCAGTTCGCGAGTGACCACTTCTGCTTCATCTAGTAGTGCAATATCTGTAACTCCCATAACCAGTTCCAGAGGTCCTTCTACCCCTGAGCAAACGTCCACCTCTGCTCCGGAGCGAACATCACATACAACCATTTTGGAAAAGAGCACCATAACTACTTCTGCTAGTACACCAATGACAGCTTCCATGTCGGAGAGCCCAGCATACTCCACACCTTTGCCAGAGACCACCATGTTTGAATCCATCACATCAGAAACAGCTACGGCTGCTCGAGAGAGTACTACAGCTTCAGGAAAGAGTAGCATGGTGACTTCACCCACTATGGAAACCACAAGTACGATTCCAGAGAGCAAAGCAGTCTCTGTAACATTCCCAGCAACCACCTTGACTGCATCCACCACATCACAAACTGCCACATCTGCCCCTGAGACCACAACGCCTTCCAGCCCTTTCCCTGAGAGTTCCACAATTAGTAGTAGTACAACAAAAACCACTACTCAACTTCCAACGACCAAGGAATACTTAACTACTTCTCCACCAACCACCTCGTTGAAATCAACAACAAAAGAAACAGCCACTTCTCCCCCAGCGAGCACAATGACCTCCAGCTCTATAAAGACTACTAGCTCTTCAGAAACAAGTACTCAACATTCTATCACCACAAAATACCTGGCTACTTCTCCAGAGGCCACCACACCTGAATCCATCACATCAGAAGCAGCCAGCTCTCCAATGAGTACAGTGCCTTCTACGGCATCAGCCAAGAGCACAGTAACTTCTTCTATTTCCAAAACCACAACGCCAACTCCAGAGAGCGCAGTGTCCTCTACATCTTTTTCACAGACTAGCATGACACCATCCAGTTCGCGAGTGACCACTTCTGCTTCATCTAGTAGTGCAATATCTGTAACTCCCATAACCAGTTCCAGAGGTCCTTCTACCCCTGAGCAAACGTCCACCTCTGCTCCGGAGCGAACATCACATACAACCATTTTGGAAAAGAGCACCATAACTACTTCTGCTAGTACACCAATGACAGCTTCCATGTCGGAGAGCCCAGCATACTCCACACCTTTGCCAGAGACCACCATGTTTGAATCCATCACATCAGAAACAGCTACGGCTGCTCGAGAGAGTACTACAGCTTCAGGAAAGAGTAGCATGGTGACTTCACCCACTATGGAAACCACAAGTACGATTCCAGAGAGCAAAGCAGTCTCTGTAACATTCCCAGCAACCACCTTGACTGCATCCACCACATCACAAACTGCCACATCTGCCCCTGAGACCACAACGCCTTCCAGCCCTTTCCCTGAGAGTTCCACAATTAGTAGTAGTACAACAAAAACCACTACTCAACTTCCAACGACCAAGGAATACTTAACTACTTCTCCACCAACCACCTCGTTGAAATCAACAACAAAAGAAACAGCCACTTCTCCCCCAGCGAGCACAATGACCTCCAGCTCTATAAAGACTACTAGCTCTTCAGAAACAAGTACTCAACATTCTATCACCACAAAATACCTGGCTACTTCTCCAGAGGCCACCACACCTGAATCCATCACATCAGAAGCAGCCAGCTCTCCAATGAGTACAGTGCCTTCTACGGCATCAGCCAAGAGCACAGTAACTTCTTCTATTTCCAAAACCACAACGCCAACTCCAGAGAGCGCAGTGTCCTCTACATCTTTTTCACAGACTAGCATGACACCATCCAGTTCGCGAGTGACCACTTCTGCTTCATCTAGTAGTGCAATATCTGTAACTCCCATAACCAGTTCCAGAGGTCCTTCTACCCCTGAGCAAACGTCCACCTCTGCTCCGGAGCGAACATCACATACAACCATTTTGGAAAAGAGCACCATAACTACTTCTGCTAGTACACCAATGACAGCTTCCATGTCAGAGAGCCCAGCATACTCCACACCTTTGCCAGAGACCACCATGTTTGAATCCATCACATCAGAAACAGCTACGGCTGCTCGAGAGAGTACTACAGCTTCAGGAAAGAGTAGCATGGTGACTTCACCCACTATGGAAACCACAAGTACGATTCCAGAGAGCAAAGCAGTCTCTGTAACATTCCCAGCAACCACCTTGACTGCATCCACCACGTCACAAACTGCCACATCTGCCCCTGAGACCACAACGCCTTCCAGCCCTTTCCCTGAGAGTTCCACAATTAGTAGTAGTACAACAAAAACCACTACTCAACTTCCAACGACCATGGAATACTTAACTACTTCTCCACCAACCACCTCGTTGAAATCAACAACAAAAGAAACAGCCACTTCTCCCCCAGTGAGCACAATGACCTCCAGCTCTATAAAGACTACTAGCTCTTCAGAAACAAGTACTCAACATTCTATCACCACAAAATACCTGGCTACTTCTCCAGAGGCCACCACACCTGAATCCATCACATCAGAAGCAGCCAGTTCTCCAATGAGTACAGTGCCTTCTACGGCATCAGCAAAGAGCACAGTAACTTCTTCTATTTCCAAAACCACAACACCAACTCCAGAGAGTGCAATGTCCTCTACATCTTTTTCACAGACTAGCATGACACCATCCAGTTCGCGAGTGACCACTTCTGCTTCATCTAGTAGTGCAATATCTGTAACTCCCAGTTCCAGAGGTCCTTCTACCCCTGAGCAAACGTCCACCTCTGCTCCGGAGCGAACATCACATACAACCATTTTGGAAAAGAGCACCATAACTACTTCTGCTAGTACACCAATGACAGCTTCCTTCTTAACTACTTCTCCACCAACCACCACATTGGAGACCACAATAACAGCAACAACCACTTCTTCCCCAGTGACCACAATGACCTCCAGCTCTACAAAGACTACTAGTTATTCAGAAACGACTACTCAACATTCTATCACCACAAAGTACTTGGCTACTTCTCCAGGGGCTACCACACCTAAACAAAGTTCTCCAGCGAGTATAGTGCCTTCTACGGCATCAGTAGGAAGCAGAATAACCTCTTTTATTTCTACGACCACGGCACCAACTCCAGGGATCCTAGTATCCTCCACATCTTTCCCAGAGAGCAGCACCAGAGAATCGCTTGTGACTTCCACCACCCCTTCCATTCTGGAGAGAACTACTTTGATTCCTGTAGGAGAAGAGATCTCTACTACTTCCACTTTAGTTTCTTCAGTCTCCCACCAAATGGAATCTGTTAGTCCTCCTGAGATGAGTGTGACGAGCTTGGGCCCCTTCCGGACTTCTACACCCCCTACAAATATAATATCAACTTCTACTTCAGAGACAAGGACAGGTAAGCTTGTTTTTGCAATGTGTTCTAGGCTACTCTAATTCATTCTCAGGAATTAGACGTTGCTCTGCAGTGATTTACTGCTGATCGGGTAAATAAATCACATATGGCCAGGATATTCTGGACCAATAAGCAATAATAAATTGCAATTACAGGTAGTTCTTGACCATTCTAAACCTCTCTAAACCATTTAAATCATTCACTTAATGACAATTTGAAGGTCCAATGGCACAAAAAAAAGTGACTTAGGATCGTTTTTCACGCTTATGACCATTGTAGCATCCCCATGGTCACATGATCAAAATTTGGATGCTTGGCAACTGGCATATATTCACGATGGGGTCATGTGATCACCTTTTGTGACCTTCTGACAAGCAGAGTCAATGGGAAAGCCAGATTCACGTAACAACTGGCTATTAACAACCTCAGTAACTCACTTAACAATTGTGGCAAGAGAGATCATAAAATGGGGCAAAACTCTTTTAACAATAACTGTGTTGCTTAGCTACAGAAATTTTGGGCTCCGTTGTGGTCGAAAGTGGAAGACTAACTGTACTTTCAAAATATGGAACCTGTATCCCAGTTGCCAAACTTGTGTTACTGTAATACACAACTGAACTGAGTTCATGATATGATGTGCAAAGTGCAATGGAGGGAGGGAGTAAGGGAGGGAGGGAGGGAGGGAGGGAGGGAGGGAGGGAGGAAGGAAGGAAGGAAGGAAGGAAGGAAGGAAGGAAGGAAGGAAGGAAGGAAGGAAGGAAGGAAGGAAGGAAGGAAGGAAAGATGATGTGCCATCAACTTTGGTTTCTATAACTGAGATCCAGTATCTTAAATTATCCAATACAGAAATACCACTGGTCATAATATATACTGCAAAGTACAAAACAGTGATTGATACACTGATAATATACTATTAATTCTGGTTTCCATATCTGAGATCTATTATTTCTCTTCCAGCTGTTTTTCCCACTTCCAAACCTCCAGTGGCAACTAAATGCTTTACGCTCAACTTCACTACAAATAATTTGATGTATAGGCCACAGATGAGTAATCCCAAGTCAAGGATCTTCAGCTCAATGGAAAGAATCTTTGGTAAATTGGTAAGGACATAAATGCTTACCCCTGTGGCTCTTCCGCATCAGATTTTCATAATATAGTCACAATAGTGTTTTATTATTGGCAATAATTACATAGTTTTTTTCTTTATACCTAGCTAGGAGATATATTGAAAAACAGTGACATTGGTCCTGATTTCATCAATTGCAGTTTATCAACATTAAGGTAAGTAACATGGATGGAGATTTTTTTTCATGATGCAAATGCCCCATCAAGGGGATGATTACTCGAAACATTTAATCTATTTGAGAGAACCCATAGTTTGTTTTAATAAAAGTCTCTAACATATCATATTGATATACAAATCTCTAAAAGTGCCGAGGTGGCGCAGAAGTTAGGGTGCAGTACTGCAGGCCACTTCAGCTGACTGTTATCTGCAGTTCAGCGGTTCTAATCTCACCGGCTCAAGGTTGACTCATCCTTCCATCCTTCCGAGGTGGGTGAAATGAAGACCCAGACTGTGGGGGCGATATGCTGACTCTGTAAACCGCTTAGAGAGGGCTGAAAGCCCTATGAAGCGGTATATAAGTCTAACTGCTATTGCTATTGCTATTACTAAAAGACTCCCTTCGGCATTTATATCCCAAATAATTTCTTTCCTTCTATATTCACTTCCTATCACTTCGTTAGAGGCTCCATGGTTAGCTTCTTCCACTTCCATTCCTTCCCACAATAAGGTTTGAAGAGGAATAAAACACCAGATTAAAAATACCATCTGAAAAATTCCGAAAAGGGGATCATAGAACTGTATTAAGTCTGAAATGGAAGACCTCACTATTTACTTTTTAGCCTGCCAGGTAGATCCAAGTGCAACATTACCTATGTGATTACCTCTACAGCTTCTCTGAGTACGTTTCTAGTTCTGTCTTTTCATTCTCAGATCTGTGAATCAGGACAAGGACACCGGAGTAGACAGTGTCTGCTGCTACCGTAAAACTGCTACTGCTCCCGCTTTTGATCGAGTGAAGACGTATCATAAATTCATAAATGAGACCAACGGTTTCACCAAGCTGCAGAATTACAACTTGGACCCAAAGAGCCTTTTTGTTAATGGTAAGAAGCAGATATTGCTTTCATGATTAAAGAGGTTATGAGTTGGCTGGAATTGAATCGGTTCTGTTTTGTAAGTTAAGGGATAGTTCCCCTCTGTGACCCAGTGGAGAAATGCCAGAGGCTGCAAGACTTTCTTCAGGTATACCAAATTTGCGCTACTAAAATCTAGATGACCACTACACAGAAGCAGTGTTTACTGTCATTTGTAGTTTTGCAGTCCAGGCCTGCTGCCTCGGGGCTTCTGGGTGACTTTTCTTAGACTCAGGACCTTCTCAGGACCTTCTTACAAGCAACCACTAGATGGACTTTATCTAGAATTACTTCATAGGGGCTTACTAAAACTAAAGACTATTTGGGGACCTTCAGATAATTTGCAACCCTGCTATCTGAGATTTGTTGACGTCAAATAATTGGAAGTGTGTAGGGGGAATTTATTGTATCTTATTTTTCTCATGGTGGAGGGCTTCAGAGAGACTTTCCATTTTAGTGTGGTTTTGGGCCTTCTTTTGTGACACTTCCCATTTTTGCAATTCTCTTTCCATTTCAGATTATCATGAAGCAACACCTGAGACCAGTAAGTACACTTCACAGAAGTATTTTGTGCCATGGACTCCAACTGTGGTACACAATCTAAAATGTCCAACCTTGTCCCAAATATACTGATTGCAGAGCAGTATGACAGTATGCTCTAGTGTAGAGGCTTTTGCCACAGGCAATGGGTGATAACTACAGGGATGTAGGAGCAGATTGAATATTAGAAGATTTTCCAGATAGTAAAAGCTGTTAACCCGTATACTATGTCAATCCCCAAAGTGGTGTGTTCAGTAGAGATCTTCAAACAGAGAGTGGATACTGATTTCTGATATTCCAACTCTGATTCTGACCATTAGAAAGTCTCCTGTAGAACTAACAAGAAACTGCCTTGTGAATTTATTTCTCACTTGGGACTTTATAGCCATTCCCTTCTGCAAAGTACTCATTTATATTCTTGAATAGCGCTACCATAGTCATGTGCAGTTTTCTCTTCTTAAGACTTCACCCATCAATCTTTATTTGCACAACTTTCTTTTCAGCCACTCCTTGTGCTTCTTGCCCTTTTCTGGATCCACAGCAGATCCAGAATAACAGTTACTTTCAAAGTGTGAAAAGCATCTGCCTGTTCTTAAACTTCTGTAATGCACCACTGAATCCCCTTTGTCCATGACAGAAAGTGAAAAATACAAAATAGTGATTGATGGATTGATTATATGCTATTAACTTTGGTTTCAATATTTGAGATTCACTGTATCTCTTCTAGCTCCTCCTCCCACCTCCAAACCTCCAGTGGCAGCTGAATGCTTTACGGTCAACTTCACTGTGACCAATTTGATCTATAGGCCAGAGATGGCTGATCCCACATCAAGGACTTTCAGATCAACGCAGCTACTCTTTGTTAATTTGGTAAGAAGATCAGTGCATACTTAGTCCAGTAGCTCTTCACTTAGGATTTTCATAATATAGTCAGCAATAGTATTTTACTATTGACAATAAATATATAGTTTTTTCATTAAACTAAGGCAAGGTCTCTTATGTAAATTGGTGAGGACACAAATGCATACTTATTTATTAATTATTTTTATTTGTCAACAATTAAAGGAAACAAGTATTAGTATAGACATGGACATGGATACATGAAAAATGACACAAATAAATGAATATAAGTAAGCAAAACAGCCATAAACACACGAAATAAGTAAATACAAATGCACCCCACCCCCACCCCCCTTTATGGACCTCTTAAGAAATGTATAAGGTCCACGATAGACAGTTTAAGGTAAAAGGTATGGGATTAGATGAACTAACAACAGGATCAGGTAGAGTGTTCAAGACATTTACTACTCTATTGTTGAAGTCGTATTTTCTGCTATCAAGATTAGAGCAGATTACATTTAATTTGTATCTATTGACAGCCTTTGTGTTATTGCGATTGACGTTAAAGTAGTCACTAACAGGTAGGACGTAATGGCAGATGATCTTGTGTACTAAGCTTAGGTTGAAACGTAGACGGCGTATTTCAGGGTTATCCAGGCCTAAAATTTCAAGCCTGGTGGTATAAGGAATTTTATTTCTAATTAGCCTAGTAGCTCTTCCACATAAGATTTTCATAAAATAATCAGCAATTGTGTTTTACCACCACAATAAATTGTTCTTCCTTTACACCTAGATGGGAAAGATCTTGAATACAAGCACGATTGTTCCTGATTTGATCAACTGTAGTTTATCAACATTAAGGTAGGTAATATGGAATGGAGGGTTTTGTTTTTTTTGTGATACCTAAATGCTTTGTTATGGGGACGAAAGAATTCTGATATGGACGTCTCGCAACATCTAGTCATATTTTACAGCAGCGCTCCCTAACCTTTTGGGCACCAGGAACCATTTCTGTGGAGAGAGGTTTTTCCATGGATCGGAGGGCACATGGTTTGACATGCTGCCTGCATCCCATGGTGGGGCTTCGCCTGTTTGCATGGCATGATTTCTGGCATGTCACAGACAGGGACCAGAGACCCGTTTTAGAGAACCCTTAGTTTGTTTCAGTTTCAGTCTGTAACATATCAGATTGATATACAAATCTCTAAAAGACTCCTTTTCATCCCAACCCATTTCTTTGCTTCAATATTCAGTTCCTATCACTTCATTAGAGGCTCCATGGTTAGCTTCCTCCACTCCTTCCCACAATCGGATATAAAGTGAAATTTAAAATGATATACCAGATTGTCTGAAAAACTCCAAAAAGAGGGTGATAGTTCTGTGTCCCTCTAACTGTAGGGAGCCATTCAAGAATGAAGTCAGCTAGGAAATACCCAAAGGGGATTCTGAATACTTAAACCGGGGGGCGGGGGGGGAGAATGAGGTGGCACACAAATGGAACAAACCAGTGTCAACAAAATGGTCAAAGTTGCAATAATACAGCAGACCTGTATTAAGTATAAAAGGCCTTCACCTTTTACTTTTTGGCCTGCCAGGCAGATCCAAGTGTGACCTTACCTCTGTGGAGTTTTCTACAGCTTCTCTGAGTGTATCTCAAGTTGTGTCTTTCTATTCTCAGACCCGTGAATGAGGGCAAGAACACCGGTGTAGACAGTGTCTGCTGCTACCGCAAAACCGCTACTGCTCCCCCTTTTGATCGAGTGAACATATATCGTAAATTCAGAAATGCGACCAACGGTTTCACCAAGATGGAGAGGTTCAATCTGGACCCAGACAGCCCTTTTGTAAATGGTAAGAAGCAGATATTGCTTTCACGACTAAACAGAGTATCAGGTTGGCCGGCACGGAATCAACTCTGACCAATGTCATGTAACTTAAATGATAGTTTCTCTCTGGGACACCTTGGAGAGATGCCAGATGGCCACAAGACTTTCTTTCGCTCTACCAGGCTACTAAAATCTAGATGCTCACAAGATAGCATCAGTGTTTATTAACACCTCATGGTCATTTGGAGACATCACGTGGTGGCTTTGTACTACTGAATGCTTTTTTTCTGATGCTGTCCTAGAACCTTCTTATAAGCAATCATTGGACTAGGTCCGTGATGGCGAACCATAGGTGGCATGCAGAAGCCTCTGGTTTTTGGGTCTCTGCTGTGCATGTGCAGGTGGCGGAATGCATGAGAGAGATCCGCTTTCATGCATGGAGGGGGGGTCGCACATGCATGCACAGGGGGAGCCTGGGGGGTGCAGCATCCCCCCCCCGCGGCCCATTTTTGCTTCCAGGAGGCTGCAGGGAGGCCTAATAGGCCTAAAATGGGTCGTGGAGGGTGTCACATGGGCATGGGGAGTGCAGGATGGTTGCATGCACCTGCACAGGGGGCAGGGAATGCGGGGGTGTCAAGTACGCATTGCATTATGGGTGCGGGCTCGCACATTTTTGGCATGTAACAACAAAAAGGTTAGCCATCACTGGACTAGGTGGATACTTTATATAGAATTAGTCACAGTGGCCTATTTGAACTAAAAGACTGCTCATATTTGGGGATCTTGGGATAATTTGCAACCCTACTATCTAAGATTTGTTGAAATGGTATAATTGGAAGTATTTAGGAGGGCTTTGTTATATCTTATATTTCTCGTGGTAGAGAGATTGGGAGAGTGGTCTTGGGTCTTCCTTTGTGAGGTGTGGTCTTGGCCCTTCTTTTGTGACTTTCTTTCCATTTTTGCAATTCTTTTTCCATTTCAGATTATC
>NW_028261381.1:167044172-167049172 GCF_051295495.1 Thamnophis sirtalis | reverse complement strand
AAATATACTGATTGCAGAGCAGTATGGCAGTATGCTCTAGTGTAGAGGCTTTTGTCACAGGCAATGGGTGATAACTACAGGGATGTAGGAGCAGATTGAATATTAGAAGATTTTCCAGATAGTAAAAGCTGTTAACCAGTATACTACGTCAATCCCCAAAGTGGTGTGTTCAGTAGAGATCTTCAAACAGAAATTGGATACTGATTTCTGATATTCCAACTCTGATTCTGATCATTAGAAAATCTCCTGTAGAACTAACAAGAAACTGCCTTGTCAATTTATTTCTCACTTGGGACTTTATAGGCCATTCCCTTCTGCAAAGTACTCCTTTATATTCTTGAATAGTGCTACCATAGTCATGTGCAGTTTTCTCTTCTTAAGACTTCAACCATCAATCTTTCTTTTGCACAACTTTCTTTTCAGCCACTCCTTGTGCTTCTTGCCCTTTTCTGGATCCACAGCAGATCCAGAATAACAGTTACTTTCAAAGTGTGAAAAACATCTGCTTGTTCTTAAACTTCTGTAATGCACCACTGAATCCCCTGTGCCCATGACAGAAAGTGAAAAATACAAAATAGAGATTGATGGATTGATTATATGCTATGAACTCTGGTTTCAATATCTGAGATTCACTGTATCTCTTCTAGCTCCTTCTCCCACCTCCAAACCTCCAGTGGCAGCTGAATGCTTTACGGTCAACTTCACTGTGACCAATTTGGTCTATAGGCCAGAGATGGCTGATCCCACATCAAGGACTTTCAGATCAACACAACTACTCTTTGTTAATTTGGTAAGAAGATCAGTGCATACTTAGTCCAGTAGCTCTTCACTTAGGATTTTCATAATATAGTCAGCAATAGTATTTTTCTATTGACAATAAATATATAGTCTTTTCATTAAACCAAGGCAAGGTCTCTTATGTAAATTGGTGAGGACACCAATGCATACTTATTTATTATTATTATTTTATTTGTCAAGAATTAAAGGAAACAAGTATTAGTATAGACATGGACATGGATACATGAAAAATGACACAAATAAATGAATATAAGTAAGCAAAACAGCCATAAACACATGAAATAAGTAAATACAAATGGACAAGGACAGTAGGCATGCTGGTGGGCTTATGCACCCCATCCCCCTTTATGGACCTCTTAAGAAATGTATAAGGTCCACGATAGACAGTTTAAGGTAAAAGGTATGGGATTAGATGAACTAACAACAGGATCAGGTAGAGGTTCAAAACATTTACTACTCTATTGTTGAAGTCGTGTTTTCTGCTATCAAGATTAGAGCAGATTACATTTAGTTTGTATCTATTGATAGCCCTTGAGTTATTGCGATTGACGTTAAAGTAGTCACTAACAGGTAGGACGTAATGGCAGATGATCTTGTGTACTAAGCTTAGGTTGAAACGTAGACGGCGTATTTCAGGGTTATCCAGGCCTAAAATTTCAAGCCTGGTGGTATAAGGAATTTTATTTCTAATTAGCCTAGTAGTTCTTCCACATAAGATTTTCATAAAATAATCAGCAATTGTGTTTTACCAACACAATAAATTGTTTTTCCTTTACACCTAGATGGGAAAGATCTTGAATACAAGCACGATTGTTCCTGATTTGATCAACTGTAGTTTATCAACATTAAGGTAGGTAATATGGAATGGAGGGTTTTTTTTTTTTTTTTGTGATGCCTAAATGCCCTATTATGGGGGCGAAAGAATTCTGATATGGACGTCTCGCAACATCTAGTCATATTTTACAGCAGCGCTCCCTAACCTTTTGGGCACCAGGAACCATTTCTGTGGAGAGAGGTTTTTCCATGGATCGGAGGGCGCATGGTTTGACATGCTGCCTGCATCCCATGGTGGGGCTTCGCCTGTTTGCATGGCATGATTTCTGGCATGTCACAGACAGGGACCAGAGACCCGTTTTAGAGAACCCTTAGTTTGTTTCAGTTTCAGTCTGTAACATATCAGATTGATATACAAATCTCTAAAAGACTCCTTTTCATCCCAAACCATTTCTTTGCTTCAATATTCAGTTCCTATCACTTCTCTAGAGGCTCCATGGTTAGCTTCCTCCACTCCTTCCCACAATCGGATATAAAGTGAAATTTAAAATGATATACCAGATTGTCTGAAAAACTCCAAAAAGAGGGTGATAGTTCTGTGTCCCTCTAACTGTAGGGAGCCATTCAAGAATGAAGTCAGCTAGGAAATACCCAAAGGGGATTCTGAATACTTAAACCGGGGGGCGGGGGGGGGAAATGAGGTGGCACACAAATGGAACAAACCAGTGTCAACAAAATGGTCAAAGTTGCAATAATACAGCAGACCTGTATTAAGTATGAACTGAAAGCCTTCACCTTTTACTTTTTGGCCTGCCAGGCAGATCCAAGTGTGACCTTACCTCTGTGGAGTTTTCTACAGCTTCTCTGAGTGTATCTCAAGTTGTGTCTTTCCATTCTCAGACCCGTGAATGACGGCAAGAACACCGGTGTAGACAGTGTCTGCTGCTACCGCAAAACCGCTACTGCTCCCCCTTTTGATCGAGTGAACGTATATCGTAAATTCAGAAATGCGACCAACGGTTTCACCAAGATGGAGAGGTTCAATCTGGACCCAGACAGCCCTTTTGTAAATGGTAAGAAGCAGATATTGCTTTCATGACTAAACAGAGTATCAGGTTGGCCGGCACGGAATCAACTCTGACCAATGTCATGTAACTTAAATGATAGTTTCTCTCTGCGACACCTTGGAGAGATGCCAGATGGCCACAAGACTTTCTTTCGCTCTACCAGGCTACTAAAATCTAGATGCTCACAAGATAGCATCAGTGTTTATTAACACCTCATGGTCATTTGGAGACATCACGTGGTGGCTTTGTACTACTGAATGCTTTTTTTCTGATGCTGTCCTAGAACCTTCTTATAAGCAATCATTGGACTAGGTCCGTGATGGCGAACCATAGGTGGCATGCAGAAGCCTCTGGTTTTTGGGTCTCTGCTGTGCATGTGCAGGTGGCGGAATGCATGAGAGAGATCCGCTTTCATGCATGGAGGGGGGGTCGCACATGCATGCACAGGGGGAGCCTGGGGGGTGCAGCATCCCCCCCCCGCGGCCCATTTTTGCTTCCAGGAGGCTGCAGGGAGGCCTAATAGGCCTAAAATGGGTCGTGGAGGGTGTCACATGGGCATGGGGAGTGCAGGATGGTTGCATGCACCTGCACAGGGGGCAGGGAATGCGGGGGTGTCAAGTACGCATTGCATTATGGGTGCGGGCTCGCACATTTTTGGCATGTAACAACAAAAAGGTTAGCCATCACTGGACTAGGTGGATACTTTATATAGAATTAGTCACAGTGGCCTATTTGAACTAAAAGACTGCTCATATTTGGGGATCTTGGGATAATTTGCAACCCTACTATCTAAGATTTGTTGAAATGGTATAATTGGAAGTATTTAGGAGGGCTTTATTATATCTTATATTTCTCGTGGTAGAGAGATTGAGAGAGTGGTCTTGGGTCTTCCTTTGTGAGGTGTGGTCTTGGCCCTTCTTTTGTGACTTTCTTTCCATTTTTGCAATTCTTTTTCCATTTCAGATTATCATGAAGCACCACCTCAGATCAGTAAGTACACTTTACGGAAGTTTCTCGCGCCATGAACTCCAACTGTGGTACACAATCTAAAATGTCCAAACCTGTCCCAAATACACCGAATGCAGAGCAAGTAAAGCATTATGCCCTAGAGCAGGGGTTCTAAATATGATACATAGTTTAATATAATACATAATCTTACATGCAATAGTAGTTGCCCTCAAAGGGCCAGTTGCATGTAAGACTATGTATTATATTAGTTCAGGAGTGAATATTTCATTTTTCCTGAATAGAAATATGTTTAGCATTTTGTAGAACAAGTGTTCAAAAATCATATTTACACATGAAGATTCATGAACATTTTCAAAAATTTCGTACAGTACTTAGAAGCAATAGACAAAAATAGTTCAGTCTGGTTGGGTCAGCCATAGAGCACTAGTAGTGTATTATCTAAAATAGTTATTTTATGAGTAGTTCATATTTTTGTGGCATAAATGTTAGGCTTATATATGTATGCTTTTTCACTTTCTTACCTTTTCTTTATAATAGAATATTTTAGAAAATTGTACAATTCAGATATACAAATTGTTTTATTATCACGTTATGCTTTTCACAGTGTGAAAAAACAAAAATATAATGAATTTGAGAAATACAGTAGACACGTTGACCCAAATAGCAGGTGGAACTAGGGCGAAACATACTTGATTTAGTATACCTTTTTTCTTCCTAGCACTTTTCTACAAGTGAGGGTCTGCTGAGTGTTGATCCTTTGGTTATGACATTGACTAACCAGTATGTCACCCAAGCTCAATGCCCTTCTTCCTTCTATTTACTCCACAACAACAACCTTTTGAGCTGGATTGGGCTGAGACTGAATGACTGTCTCAAATCATACAATCAGCTCTCATGCCTAAGGCACAGGGGTGGGTTCTGGCTTCTTTTACTGCCGGTTCACTCAGGGACGCGCTATGTTTGCATGCGCAGAAGCAAAAAACAAGATGGCCACACCTATGGTGGTGCCAATAAAACCGATTTGGGTGCATGGCCGCCTAAGTTACTACCTACTCGTCTGAACCAGTCCAAATTGGTAGGAACCCACCTCTGCTAAGGCAGGACTAAAACTCACAGTCTCCCGGTTTCTAGCCGGCCTTAAAAAAAATTACCTTGATTAAATAGAATTACTCCCTGTTGAATACTCAATTAGCATAGAGTGAAGCCAAGGCTTCACTTAGGTCTGCCTCATGGCGGGAAAATAGTTTAAATTGATTGGCTGATCCGTTTGGCAGGACTCAAATAATAATTGGAAAACAACTTTTGAAGGGAAACTTTTGGTGTCTACACACAAAAGTTTAGGTTTACTTCCTTTTTTTTCCTTCATTAGTCATTTTATTTCATTCATAAAAA
>NW_028261381.1:167036672-167039172 GCF_051295495.1 Thamnophis sirtalis | reverse complement strand
ACTAACAGGTAGGACGTAATGGCAGATGATCTTGTGTACTAAGCTTAGGTTGAAACGTAGACGGCATATTTCAGGGTTATCCAGGCCTAAAATTTCAAGCCTGGTGGTATAAGGAATTTTATTTCTAATTAGCCTAGTAGCTCTTCCACATAAGATTTTCATAAAATAATCAGCAATTGTGTTTTACCACCACAATAAATTGTTTTTCCTTTACACCTAGATGGGAAAGATCTTGAATACAAGCACGATTGTTCCTGATTTGATCAACTGTAGTTTATCAACATTAAGGTAGGTAATATGGAATGGAGGGGTTTTTTTTTTTGTGATACCTAAATGCCTTGTTATGGGGGCGAAAGAATTCTGATATGGACGTCTCGCAACATCTAGTCATATTTTACAGCAGCGCTACCTAACCTTTTGGGCACCAGGAACCATTTCTGTGGAGAGAGGTTTTTCCATAGATCGGAGGGCGCATGGTTTGACATGCTGCCTGCATCCCATGGTGGGGCTTCGCCTGTTTGCATGGCATGATTTCTGGCATGTCACAGACAGGGACCAGAGACCCGTTTTAGAGAACCCTTAGTTTGTTTCAGTTTCAGTCTGTAACATATCAGATTGATATACAAATCTCTAAAAGACTCCTTTTCATCCCAAACCATTTCTTTGCTTCAATATTCAGTTCCTATCACTTCACTAGAGGCTCCATGGTTAGCTTCCTCCACTCCTTCCCACAATCGAATATAAAGTGAAATTTAAAATGATATACCAGATTGTCTAAAAAACTCCAAAAAGAGGGTGATAGTTCTGTGTCCCTCTAACTGTAGGGAGCCATTCAAGAATGAAGTCAGCTAGGAAATACCCAAAGGGGATTCTGAATACTTAAACCGGGGGGGGCGGGGGGGGGAAATGAGGTGGCACACAAATGGAACAACGCAGTGTCAACAAAATGGTCAAAGTTGCAATAATACAGCAGACCTGTATTAAGTATGAACTGAAAGCCTTCACCTTTTACTTTTTGGCCTGCCAGGCAGATCCAAGTGTGACCTTACCTCTGTGGAGTTTTCTACAGCTTCTCTGAGTATATCTCAAGTTGTGTCTTTCTATTCTCAGACCCGTGAATGACGGCAAGAACACCGGTGTAGACAGTGTCTGCTGCTACCGCAAAACCGCTACTGCTCCCCCTTTTGATCGAGTGAACGTATATCGTAAATTCAGAAATGCGACCAACGGTTTCACCAAGATGGAGAGGTTCAATCTGGACCCAGACAGCCCTTTTGTAAATGGTAAGAAGCAGATATTGCTTTCATGACTAAACAGAGTATCAGGTTGGCCGGCACGGAATCAACTCTGACCAATGTCATGTAACTTAAATGATAGTTTCTCTCTGCGACACCTTGGAGAGATGCCAGATGGCCACAAGACTTTCTTTCGCTCTACCAGGCTACTAAAATCCAGATGCTCACAAGATAGCATCAGTGTTTATTAACACCTCATGGTCATTTGGAGACATCACGTGGTGGCTTTGTACTACTGAATGCTTTTTTTCTGATGCTGTCCTAGAACCTTCTTATAAGCAATCATTGGACTAGGTCCGTGATGGCGAACCATAGGTGGCATGCAGAACCCTCTGGTTTTTGGGTCTCTCTGTGCATGTGCAGGTGGCGGAATGCATGAGAGAGATACGCTTGCATGCATGGAGGGGGGGTCGCACATGCATGCACAGGGGGAGCCCGGGGTGCAGCATTCCCCCCCCGCGGCCCATTTTTGCTTCCAGGAGGCTGCAGGGAGGCCTAATAGGCCTAAAATGGGTCGTGGAGGGTGTCACATGGGCATGGGGAGTGCAGGATGGTTGCATGCACCTGCACAGGGGGCAGGGAATGCGGGGGTGTCAAGTACGCATTGCATTATGGGTGCGGGCTCGCACATTTTCGGCATGTAACAACAAAAAGGTTAGCCATCACTGGACTAGGTGGATACTTTATATAGAATTAGTCACAGTGGCCTATTTGAACTAAAAGACTGCTCATATTTGGGGATCTTGGGATAATTTGCAGCCCTACTATCTAAGATTTGTTGAAATGGTATAATTGGAAGTATTTAGGAGGGCTTTATTATATCTTATATTTCTCGTGGTAGAGAGATTGAGAGAGTGGTCTTGGGTCTTCCTTTGTGAGGTGTGGTCTTGGCCCTTCTTTTGTGACTTTCTTTCCATTTTTGCAATTCTTTTTCCATTTCAGATTATCATGAAGCACCACCTCAGATCAGTAAGTACACTTTAGAGAAGTTTCTCGTGCCATGAACTCCAACTGTGGTACACAATCTAAAATGTCCAAACCTGTCCCAAATACACCGAATGCAGAGCAAGTAAAGCATTATGCCCTAGAGCAGGGGTTTTAAATATAATACATAGTTTAATATAATACATAATCTTACATGCAATAGTAGTTGCCCTCAAAGGGCCAGTTGCATGTAAGACTATGTATTATATTAGTTCAGGAGT
>NW_028261381.1:165359172-165384172 GCF_051295495.1 Thamnophis sirtalis | reverse complement strand
TAAATTGTAAAATTAAGTACCATACTCATGAATCATTTAACAAAATGTGCCAGTCAGAAAAGGTGACACTGGAATCCTTCCAATTTTTTGTTAACAAGACTAGTACGGCTCTCTTACAACAATAAGGGCTGAGTTTTTCATAGACTTGGTGGGTGATTTGCTACAAGATATGGTACACTCTGCCAACTGAGATGACCATCATTGGTCAAAAGTGAAAGAAATCATGGTGACGATGTCTAACGACAGCTGTTCACTGCAAATTTTGGTATAGTGGTTAAGATGCTGGCTTAGAAACCAGATGACTATAAATTCTAGTCCTGCCTTTAAGCATGAAAGCCAGCTGAGGGACCAATCACAGGAGACTGTGAGTTCTACTCCTGCCTTAGGCATGAAAGATGGATGGATGACTTTGGGCCAATCAGAGGAGGTGGTGAGTTCTACTCCCGCCTTAGGCATGAAAGATGGATGGATGACTTTGGGCCAATCAGAGGAGGTGGTGAGTTCTACTCCTGCCTTAGGCATGAAAGATGGATGGATGACTTTGGGTCAATCACAGGAGACTGTGAGTTCTACTGCCGCCTTAAGCATGAGAGATGGATGGGTGACTTTGACTTTGGGCCAATCACAGGAGTTGATGAGTTCTACTCCCACCTTAGGCATGAAAGATGGATGGATGACTTTGGGCCAATCAGAGGAGGTGGTGAGTTCTACTCCCGCCTTAGGCATGAAAGATGGATGGGTGACTTTGGGCCAATCACAGGAGACTGTGAGTTCTACTCTCGCCTTAGGCATGAAAGATGGATGGATGACTTTGGGCCAATCAGAGGAGGTGGTGAGTTCTACTCCCGCCTTAAGCATGAAAGATGGATGGATGACTTTGGGCCAATCACAGGAGTCGATAAGTTCTACTCCCACCCTAGGCATGGAAATGGATGGGTGACTGTGCCAATCACCAGGAGGTGATGACTTCTAGTCCCACTTAGACAGGAAAGTCTTGGTGCTTTTGGGCTAGTCACTCTCTCTCAGCCAAACCCACCTTGCAGAGTTGTTGCAGGAAAGATGGGAGGCAAAAATATTAAGTACATTCACTGTCTTGAATAGACCAACATTTCTAAAAAAGATAGCATAGAAATATAATAATTATATAGCATATTGATATTATAATAATTATTGGCACAGTGGGTGCCATTCCAAAAAATCTTGGACAGCACTTTGAAAATCTGCTTATTGACAAAATGTCCGTCTGTCAATTACAAAAGGCCATACCGCTTGGATCTGCACATATGCTAGCTACACCGATACATTACAACATCTTAGGTTCTTGGAAAGAACTCAATGCATATGGAAAGCCAATATCAGCTAAGAATTGGCAATTGTGACTTCACACTGTTGTGTGTGTATAATCACAATTTTGAATAGTTCTACCATGATGGAAGATCTCCCGCTTAAGGGGGAAAAAAATTATTGATTTGTGGAAAAGAATATTAGATTAAATCAACCTGACACCTGATCCAACAGGCCTCTTCCTATACAGCAGGGGTGTCAAACTCAAGGCCTGGACCCCCAATCTGGACCCCCACAGGGTGCTTAGATCTGGCCTGTGGGGCCGCCCTGGAAACAGTGAAGGACCTGCCCACGGTGCCTTTGACAGAAAAAACAGAGCTTGGGACAGTGGTGGGTTTCAAAAATTGTTCGATCCTACTCTGTGGGTGTGGCCTCCTTTGTGGGAGTGGCTTGCCGCCCATGTGACTGGATGGGAGTGGCTTGCCACCCATGTGGCCGGATATGAAGATGCCAATGACACTTGTCAGAACCACCTTAAATTACCTCACACACAGCACTGGCATGCATAAGAATATGATGTAAACTTGTTTTTTAAAAGGCATCTTTGGTTTGCGTTAAAACAACTTCAACACACGGAATGTTCTGATTGCACCACAAACGCAGTAGTCATCCTTACCTTTCACAGAGGCACTGAGTTTTATAAATAGGAGCATGATAGTGTAGAATAATCATATCCAAGGACCAGTGGTGGGTTTCAAAAAATTTTGGAACCTCTTCTGTAGGTGTGGCCTGCTTTCCGGGTCCACTGGTGGAACCTCTTCTAACCGGTTCGGTTGATTTGACGAACCGGTTCTACCAAATAGGTGCGAACTGGTAGGAACCCACCTCTGGCTTGGGAGTGCTGCGGGCGGCTCTCCCAAGCTCCGTTTTCATTGCAGCTGAAAATGGACCTCATGAGGGCCACAGATGGCCCGCCAGAGGTCCGTTTTCACTGGCAGAGGGTTGCAGGAGGTCGCCGTAGCTTCCCAAGCTCTGTTTTCACAGGCAGACCTCTTAGGCCTCCACAGGTGCCCCTGGCGTGAGTGACATCGAGCTGGCCCCCCTGGCCTCACTCACCCCAGCCCTGCCTGAGGTCAAACACAACCCTGATTTGGCCCTCAATGAAATTGAGTTTGACACTCCTGCTATACAGGTAGCCCTCGACTTATGACCACAGTTAAACCTCAAATTTCTGTTGCTGAATGAGACCGTTGTTAAGTGAGCTTTGTCTCATTTTACGGCCTTTCTTGCCATGATTGTTAAGTGAATCGGGCCTCCTCGTTGCCTTTGCTTGTCAGAAGGTCACAAAAAGTTGACCACAGGACCCGGGGGACACTGCAACCGTCATAAATATGAGTCAGTTGCCGAGCATCTGAATTTTGATCACGTGACTGTAGGAGTGCTGCAATGGCCGTTAAGTGTGAAAGATTGTCATGTCACTTTTTTCAGAGCCATTGTAACTTTGAACAGTCCCTAAACAAAACGGTTGTAAGTCAGGGACTATCCATATTACCCTCTCTAAAAGCAAAGGCCTTTGGAGAAATTCTGAAATTTAACTTTTGTCCCGAATGGTCTATTTTTTAATATTTGGGGCCTGTGGGATAAACCTAGGTGGTGGGATTGAAAATAATATGCCCCAGAGCACTTGTCCCCAACCTTTTGGACCTCAGGGACCACTGAATTCATAATTTTAAATCCCCCGAACCACTAATATGATCTGCCTAATGACTGGGTGGGTGGGTGGGCGTGGCTAGGTGGTCATGGGACTGGGTGGGCGGGGCCATGTCACTCATGACAAGGGGGCGCCTCACCGGCCTCTCCTTGCCCCTCCCTTCCCAGCCACTCCTCGCGTGCCTGCCTGGGGTTCCTTAGGACCCCAACAGGAAGCAGTTGTTGGAGCTAAGCAGCCACCATGAGAAAGCATTAGCAAAATAGCTGGCTCAGTTCAAACTGGATCTGACCGAGAAGGAGGCTCAACAGAAGCACCTCACTGAGGACTACGAGCATAGGTTTTCCAACTAGAGAGAAGACCTGTGGGAGTGCAAGGCCAAGTACTGGCGCCTAGAGGCTCAGCGTGGTGAGATGGTCAGCCAGTTCCAGGCCATGATACAGTCCCACTGGAATGAGGCTCTCTGGCTCTTCGCAACCAGTGGCACTTCCCTCCAGCCTTCGCCCAAAACCCCGCACCAGGAGGCTGAAGCAGACCCCAAGTCAGAGTTTCTGCCCCCCTCTGCCTCCCACAAAAAAAACCCCATAGGGGGGACTCTTTGCAGCAACACAAGCATTCATTGCACGTATCCGGCCCTGGGGGTGTAGTTTGAGGATCCCTGATTTAATGCAATATAAAAAATACAAATAATTTTTCTGCAAACCACCGAAATTTTCTCACAGGCCACCAGTCGGTGACTGCTGACCAGGGGTGGGTTCCTGCCAGTTCTAACCTCTTCTATAGAAGAGGTTCCACAAATCTACAGTGCCGTTTAGAACTGGTTCCAGCTCCCTCCCCCCGCCCATCCGCACATCATCAAGATGAAGAGCGAGAGGAGGAATTCTGGGAGTTGAAGTCCACAAGTCTTAAAGCTGTCAAGTTTGAACACCCCTGGGTTTTTTTTCCTAAAGGGTTAGGGGTGCGAGGGTCTTGTAACTTGACAGCTTTAAGACTTGCGTGCTTCAAATGCCAGAGTTTCTGAGCCAACATTTGGTTTGCTAAGAAAAAGCGTTGTTAAGTGAGTTTCACCACATTTTACGTGTCCACTCCCACCTAGTCACATGGCTGGCAAGCCACTCCCACAAAGCAGGCCACACCTACAGAAGAGGTTCTAAAATATTTTGAAACCCACCACTGCTGCTGACCCAGAGAAAATAATTGTATTGGGCATGGAAAAGAGCCAAGACAAACCACTCCAAGAATCTGTAATTAATAAAGAAAAGAGAAGAAAAGTTTAAACATGCCAAGGCTATAGAGGAAAGAAACTTCTTCGAAAGGCCTCTTTTAGGACTCAGGATCCTTTCATTGTTTCATGTCTTTTTCTGGGAAAGAGTGCCCCTCCCCCCTCCCTCAACCAGCCCCCACCCCATCCATGCTTTAGCACATTTTCTTCCCCTTTGCCTAATGACATTGTATTGATTAAATTGGAGCAACGGGGTGTCACTGCCCAGTGGAAAGGCGAACAGGCAAGCACAGCTCAATTATATTTTATTAATTACAGAGCGGAGGGAAGGAAGGTCCAGCTCACACTGCACAGAAAGCCAAAGACCTACTGCGGCCAATCCAGGCATTTTAGAAAGGGGGTGGAGAGGTGGAGGATGGGTAAGGGGGGTGGGGCTTTCACAGGGTGGAATTATTTCTTTAATAAAGGAAACCAGGAGGAATGCTTTATACTCAGCTGTTTGCCTGTACTTTGCAAAGTTATAAGACATAAGCCTGCAGAATATCCTCGATGAATGGCCATGATTGAGCCCAAAATCTCTGTTGCTAAGCAAGACAGTTGCTCAGTGAGTTGCACTCCATTTTACAACCTTTTTTTGCCACAGTTCTTAAGCAAATCATGGCAATTGTTAAGTGAATCGTGCGGTGGTTAAGTGAACCTGGCTTCCCCCCATTGACTTTTGCTTGTCGGAAACCAGCTGGGAAGGTTACAAATGGTGATCACACCATCCCTGGACATTGCAACTGTCCTAAATACATGCCAGTTGCCAAGGGCCTAAATTTTGATCACATGACCATGTGGATGCTACAATGGCCATAATTGTGAAAAACAGTCATAAGTCCCTTTTTTCAGCGCCGTTGTAACTCCAAACCATTGCTAACCAATGGCTGTAAGTCAAAGACTATCACATATACGTACGTACGTACGTACGTACGTACGTACGTACATACATACATACATACATACATACATACATACATACATACATACATATATATATATATATATATATATATATATATATATATCACAAAATCTCCAGAACCATAAAGCCTACAAACTTGAAATTTGGCATGCGCTCGCTAAGAAAGGATTTTTTGAAATGACCATCACATCATTACTACTTCTTATATTATTATTATTATTAATAATAATAATAATAATAATAATAATAATGCTAAGGCGTTAGATGTTCTACTCCCCCTCCCCACTTGAAAAGAACTCTGTTCCAACTGCCACTTAGGCATACGTGTGGTGAGTATGTGACTCATCCGGCTTTCAGGCTAGCAGTTTCGACATTGTACTCCCAGTCCTCACTTGAAAAACACTCTGATGGTAAAGAATTATACAGAGGGAGAGAAAGGGATAAGATAGGAGAGGCCTCTGTGTGGCAAACCTAAGGGAGAGAAGGGGAGAGGAGAGGATCAATGGAGCCAGGCTGAGGGATAGAAGGGGGATAGGAGAAGAAAAAAATGGGACATGCAGAGGGTTTGGGAGGCCTGCAGAGTGCTCCTGGGGGCTGGGGAGGCAAAAACGTTTTTAAAAATTTACTTCTTGCGTCTTATACTCCAGTATGTCTTATAGTCCGAAAAATAGTGGGGCATGGTATCTAGCTAGCAATCAATATGGAAAAAGGCAACAATCGTAGGCCAACAGAAAAGAATAGAATAACAGTTGGAATGGATCTTGGAGGTCTTCTAGTCCAACCTTTGGCTCAAACAGTGGCTACACCACTTCAGACAAATGGTTGTCCAATCTCTTCTTTAAAACCTCCAATGTTGGAGCTCCCACAAATTCTGTAGGCAAGTCTTTCCACTGATTAATTGTTCTAACTATCAGGAAATTTCTCTTTAGTTTTAGGTTGCTTCTCGCCTTGATTAGTTTTCATCCATTGCTTCTTGTCCTGCCCTCAGGTGCTTTGAAAAATAGGTTGACCCCCTCTTTTTATGGCAATCCTTCAAATATTAGAACACTGTTGTCATGTCACAAATAGTCCTTGTTTTCACTAGACTAGATATACCCAGTTCCTGCAACCGTTCTTCATATATCTTAGCTTCCAGCCCCCTAATCATTTTTGTTGCTCTTCTTTGCACTACTTGTAGTTTAAATATCTTTTTTATATCGTGGCGACCAAAACTGGACAGACAGTAATACTGGAAGCAAATTAATTTATTTGCTTCCTTGCCATCATAAATTGTCTGGTCACATTTTTTTTTCTCATTAACAAATGTTATTAAAAGACATAAGCTTTTGTGAGCTGCAACAAAAGCTAATAATGTTTCTTAATAAAACATGATAGTTGGAAAAAATGTAATCAAATTGTTGTTGATTTGCTATCATAGCAAGTAGCTTTCTTCCTACAGTGTGTTTTTAAAGGATTCGGAGGGGGGGGGGTATTGCAGGTCTGTGGAAAGTGGAACATATGAACTATAAAGAGAGGTTCCAAGAAGCAAGAGAGGAGATTAACGCAGTTCAAAGCAAAAAAGACAGGAAGAAATAGCTTTTGTGGGAGAGATCTAGTTGGTTTCTGCAAGAATGTTCCAATCCGAAAAGCCAGCAAAGGGGAAGAAGCAGAGATGAAAATATATGAATCTCTAAAGGATTCCAGATATCAAGGCGTTGAGAGAGAAAGTACAGCACCTTTTGAAAAAGCAGGAGATCGATGGGGCTTTGAAAGGACAACCTAAAGATAAGGAATGATGGGTACTTCAAGCCAAAGCAGGACAAGAAGCAATGGATGGAAACTCATCAAAGAGAGAACTGATCTAGAAATCAGGAGAAATAGTCTGACAGAACAATTAACCAGTGGAATAGCTTGCCTTTAGAAGTTGTGGATGCTTCATCACTTGTTTTAAGAAAAGATAGCAATTGCAGTAGCAGTTAGACTTATATACTGCTTCATAGGGCTTTTACAGCCCTCTCTAAGCGGTTTACAGAGTCAGCATATTGCCCCCAACAACAATCCGGGTCCTCATTTTACCCACCTCGGAAGGATGGAAGGCTGAGTCAACCCTGAGCTGGTGAGATTTGAACAGCCGAACTGCAGAACTGCAGTCAGCTGAAGTAGCCTGAAGTGCTTCATTTAACCACTGCGCCCCCTGGGGGGGGTTGGACTAGAAGACCTCCAAGGTCCTTTCCAACACTGCGATTCTGTTATTCTACGTGATGTGTGCTCCGCTACCCTCTGTCCCAGAGGGAAGCATCACAACCAGCAAAGGAAGGATGTTGTTGTTGGTTGCAAAGTCATGTCTGACAGATTGCGATGCCATGGACAACTTTCCCCCAGGTCTTCCTATCCTCTAACATGGAGTCCATTTAAACTCACCCCGACTTCTTCGGTGATTCCCTCCAGCCACCTCATTCTCTGCCGCCCCCTTCTTAGGTTTAGGTTTAGGTTTATTAGCATTTGTAGGCCGCCCTTTTCCCTGAGGGGACTCAGGGCGGCTCACACAAAACCAGGAAGGGGGGGATACAACATTAAGATAACAACATATAATAAAATGATAGGCAACATACATTCATCATTCGGGCGGGGTAGCGATCCTTATCCCCAGGCCTGACGGGCGAGCCAGTTCTTCAAGGCTATGCGGAAGGCTTGGATAGTGGAGAGGGTACGAATCTCCACGGGGAGCTCGTTCCAAAGGGTCGGGGCTACTGCTGAGAAGGCTCTCCTCCTTGTAGTTGCCAGCCGACACTGGCTGGCCGATGGGATGCGGAGGAGGCCTAGTCTATGGGATCTTATAGGTCGCAGGGAAGTAATTGGCAGAAGGCGGTCTCTCAAGTATCCAGATCCACTGCCATGTAGGGCTTTATGGGTGATTAATAGCACCTTGAAGCGCATCCGGAGATCGACAGGTAGCCAGCGCAGCTCGCGGAGGATAGGTGTTATGCGGGTGAATCGAGGTGCACCCGCAATCACTCGCGCGGCTGCGTTCTGCACTAGCTGAAGTCGCCGGATGCTCCTCAAGGGCAGCCCCATGTAGAGCACACTTCTTCTTTTGCCCTCAGTCGTTCCCAGCATCAGGCTCTTCTCCAGGGAGTCCTTCCTTCTCATTAGGTGGCCAAAGTATTTGAGTTTCCTCTTCAGGATCTGGCCTTCTAAAGAGCACTCAGGGCTGATCTCCTCTAGGACTGATCAGTTTGATCGCCTTGCAGTCCAAGGGACTCACAGGAGTCTTCTCCAGCACCAGTTCAAAGGCTTCAATTCTTTGGCGCTCAGCCTTCCTTAGGGTCCAACTTTCACAGGCATACATTGCAACTGGTAAAACCATAGCCTTGACTATACACACTTTTGTTGTCAGGGTGATGTCTCTGCTTTTTAGTAAGGAAGGATACAAGCACCCAATGGGCTTTCATCTATTTTGCTCATCTGGATTGGGGGTTGGCAGCTGAATAAGAGATATGAGTCTCCTAAAGAAACTGTTTTCCTCTTCCACTTAGTTTGAAGAGTCAACCAAGGCCTGGGCGAACCAACCTCATTGGGAATCATCTAGGAAGGGCTAATGAATAGAACTGACCCATTATTGGAAGACGTTTCGCTTCTCATCCAAGAAGCTTCTTGGTTGAGAAGCGAAAGTTCTTCAAAGAAAAACCAGGAAGCCCAGTTGCCTCTTGAAAAAGCACATTTGGGGCAACCATGACCTGGATGACTGAGAATCTCCATTGATCGATCCATTAGTGCTTCTGCTGATAAAGACATCCTCAAATTGAGCTCAGATTCAAGCCATTACATGGTCACATTCATAAAGTGATTTTAGCAGCAATAGGGACATGCTTTACTTCAAACATGATTGACAGGCTCCACCAAGACCCAGGAGATTCCTGGCTGGAAATAGTAGCTTCATGGTATTCCAGGAAATGAACAGTTGTCAGGAAATAGTAATTGGGGATTTATATTGGGTCAGATCTGAAGCGTTTGCACTCTTTTTTGCTCTATCACTTTCAGAAATGGACATAGCAATAGCAATAGCAGTTAGACTTATACGTGACCCGTCAAAACCGCGGTCCACAAAAGCGCGATCGACGAAAGCGCGCATTTGACATCATCACAGTGCGACGAAAAAAATTAAAAATTGAAATAAAAATAAAATTAAAGCAAGCCGATTCACATAAAGGTAAGGGTTAGGTTTAGGGTTAGGGTTAGGGTTAGGTTAAGGGTTAGGGTTAGGGTTAGAGCGTTAGGGTTACGTTTAGCGTTAGGTTAAGGGTTAGCGTTAGGTTTAGCGTTAGGTTAGCAGTTAGGTTTAGGGTTAGATTTAGGCTTAGGTTAAGGGTTAGGTTTAGGGTTAGGTTTAGGGTTAGGTTTGGGGGGGTTAGGGTAAGGTTTTCGCTTTATTTTTACATTTTTCGATCACAGCGCGATGTTTTCGTCACGCTGTGATGACATCAAATGCGCGCTTTCGTCGACCGCGATTTTGTCCTCCGCAGTTTTGTGGTGGAACCGACTTATATGCCGCTTCATAGGGCTTTCAGCCCTCTCTATGCGGTTTACAGAGTCAGCATATTGCCCCCAACAACAATCCGGGTCCTCATGATTTGCCTGTTAAGCAACCATTGTTGACGGGTGCTTGTTTACGTGCGTCGTATTCCTGCCTTCCCATTTAACAAGTTTTGTGCAAAATAGGAGGAAGGGTGCTCTATATGCCAGTTTGAGCTCCTGAATTTAATCTCTCAAAATCAACTAATAAATGAGACTGAAATCTTCACCACCCATCCAGCCCTGTCAACATCAGCCTATCTACCTGAAATGAAACTACTGGTGCTCTCGCATCTGATGCTACCCCAGTTTGATTCTACATATTGCAGCATGGTCTATCATATTTATTAGCTTTATAGTCCAACTTTCTGTCAAGAGCTCAAGGTGACAAACATCAGTTTCTCTATTTAGTTTACCCCACAGTGGCAAACCTCTGAGTAGGTTAGACTGAGAGGGTCACTGCTTTAAAGTCTGCAGTGACTCTCCATGGCTAAGGGTAGACTTGAACGGTTCCACCACAAAACTGCGCTCGACTAAAGGGCGCTCGACGAAACCGCGTAGCTGACGTCATCACAGTGCGACAACAGCGCGGAGAAAAAAGCACGCTGTAAATGCTAAACCTAAAATTAACCCCTAAATCTAACCCCCCTAAACCTAATCCTAAACCTAACCCTAAACCTAACCCTTAACCTAACCCTAAACCTAAGCCTAAACCTAACCCTAACCCTTAACCTAACGCTAAACCTAATCCTAACCCTTAACCTAACCCTAACCCTAACCCTAACCCTTAACCTAACCCTAAACCTAATCCTAACCCTTAACCTAACCCTAAACCTAACCCTAAACCTAACCCTAAACCTAACCCTTACCTTAACTGGAATCGGCTTGCTTTCAAAGCGCTATTTAAAGCGCCCTTCTTTCTCCGCGCTCGCTGTTGTCGCCCTATTGATGACGTCAGCGACGCGGTTTAATCGGGCGCGCTTTAGTCGAGCGCGGTTTTGTCGTGCCACAGACTTGAACCTAGTTCCTCTAAGTCCTAGTCCAACATCTTAACCACTACTAAAAGTTCCCTGATCATGGAATATCTAGATGCACCTTGCACAACCTAGTCAATCTTAGTGTCAGGCCTGAAAGACATCTTTTGCATTGGTCCTTCAGGCCTGCCACATTTAATGCTGTGAGAAAATGTGAGGGGGGATTATATGGCGTATGGGAGATATATAGTCAAAATAACATGCCTTTCTCAGAAAGTCAATGACATCTTGCCCTGCACCTTGGAGTGATGTGACTGGGAGGCATCTCCACTTTTGGATGGTACCTCATTGGGCCATGTGATGGGCATGTGGGTGCTGGGCAGGGACTTGGACTTTCTTTTGGGTGGGGAAACCCTGGAAGCTTTCAGATTCAGGTTTTCCCAGATGTGCCAGTATGACATCTCTAATAAAATGGAACTTTGAGGAACCTCAAGCCTCGGAGTCATCTTTAGTTGGGGCTGTTACTTGGAAGCCTGACACCTAGCTGGTTTCAAAAACAAAGTGGAATTGAACCTGGTTAGTACTTACTATAGATGAAAAGTTACCAGAAAATGTCAAAGCTGTGGAGTGGAAATAACTTCCTAGAAGAAGGCACTTCTGAACTGTTTCCAAAACACCCCATGGACCTTTCCCTGAAATTACCAGGAGTTAATTCCAATATACTTCACCTTTCTGTTCGTTGTCTGTCTTCAGTGGAGATGTTACCAAATTCTGCAATACCATTAGGTGCCACAGGAACAATGGAAGCACCACTTGCATGCCTTCCTCCACTTGTGGGCTCCCCACAACTATGTGGTCTACAGTTCAAAAGAGAACCATGGTTGGAAATGACTTTAGATATCGTCTTATCTAATCCTCACCTTCAGTGTGGAATCCACTAAGACCAAGATTGTTTCTCAATCTTGGCAATGATGAACTTCAAGTCCCAGAATTGCCTACTGTAGCGAGCTATCTGAGAATTCTAGGAGTTGAAGTCTATATATCTTTTTTTTATATAATTTTTTTTTATTACATAGACAACATATACACACAATAGAAAAAGAAAAGCAAAATAAAATAAAATAAAATAAATAAATAAAAAACCAAGCCCATCATCACATACAGTATGTCGTTTGGTTACAGGTCTTTTAACATTTATCATTCTTATACATTCATTGTTTCATTTAATAGATTATAATTTAGTATCGTTTCTTATTCCCCTACCTGTGACAGTCCATCCCAGCTATGTTTCCCCCCCACATACACAACCCGTATCTCTCTGTTATATATTTAATAGACACAACAATAAAATAAAATTAAAAAGAAAAAAAAGAAAAAAAACACACAAAAAGAAAAGAAAAAACCATCATCACATGCAACATGTCATTTGGTTACAAGTGTTTTAACATCCACATCCTCGAATAATATTTACCATCTCATCTAGTAAAATTAAAAACCTCATTTTCATTCTACAATATATATTTAGTTAACATTAGTATTATTTTTTTCAGAAAATATACTTATGTTCATTATTGTCCTTGTATTTCATACCTTCAAACAGAGATCTTATTCCTTCATTTTTCATCAAAACGTCACTGCATATATATATCGTGACCCGTCAAAACCGCGGAGGACAAAATCGCGCTAGACGAAAGCACGCATTTGACGTCATCACAGCGCGACGAAAAAAATTTAAAATTGAAATAAAAATAAAATTAAAGCAAGCCGATTCACATAAAGGTAAGGGTTAGGGTTAGGTTTAGAGCGTTAGGGTTACGTTTAGCATTAGGTTAAGGGTTAGCGTTAGGTTTAGCGTTAGGTTAAGGGTTACGTTTAGGGTTAGATTTAGGGTTAGGTTAAGGGTTAGGTTTAGGGTTAGGTTTAGGGTTAGGTTTAGGGTTAGGTTTGGGGGGGTTAGGGTAAGGTTTTTGCTTTATTTTTACATTTTCCGATCACAGCGCGATGTTTTCGTCGCGCTGTGATGACGTCAAATGCGCGCTTTCGTCGAGCGCGATTTTGTCCTCCGCGATTTTGTGGTGGAACCATATATATACCAGTTTTCAATTATTCCCTTGTTAAAATTGTTTATCAGCAGCGAAATATCATTATAATATGTTCTTAACATTATACATGTCTATATATCTTGAAGTTGTCAAAGTTGAGAAACACTGCCCTAAAGCATCTCTGATAGATGATCATCCAGCATCAATTTGAAGACGTCCAACAAAAAAAGAACTCACCATGGTACGTGGTAGGCTATTTAATTGACCGACAACTCATGTGGTCAAGAAACCTGATGTCTTAGCTGAAACTCCTTCCATTGGATCTGGTCCTTCCATTGTCCACTTTTCCTTCTGTGTGGCAACCATTCATGTATATAAAATGATTACTATCATATTGCCCCTTACGTTCTTCTGCAGGCCAAACCTCCTTTTAAGCACTTTTGATAAGCCTTGGTTTTCAGGCTCTTCTCCGTTGTGGCAGCCCTCCTTTGAATTTGTTCCAATTTGTTGCTGTCCTTTTAGGACAATGTTGCCCAAAGTTTAAACAGTTCTCCAAGTGAAATTTGAACCAGGGCAGAAGAGAATAGCAATAACAACAGCATTAGGCTTATATACCGCTTCACAGTGCTTTTACAGTCCTCTAAGCGGTTTCCAGAGTCAGCCTATGGCCCCAAATAATCTGGGCCCTCATTTTATCCATCTTGGAAAGATGGAAGGCTGAGTCATCCTTTGAGCCAGTGAGATTTGAACTGCCCAACTGCAGTTGAAGTAGCCCGCAGTACTGCACTCTATCCACTGCGCCACCTTGGCTCTTGGAATAGAACAATTACTTCTTAGGATCTGGACTTTATGCTCCTGTAGCATTTACCTTTTTGGCAACTGCATCCTACAGCAGGTTCAAATTTAGCTTGTGATTGATAAGGATGATCTGATCTGAGATTGCCAAGTTTGTCTTTTAACTTAAATATCAGTACTTGGGACAGCTCCGCTATTTAAATTCACCAAGGCCCAGTCTTCAAGGATGCCTCTTCTGTCTCCAGATAGGCCAGAGACTGATCCAAAAGTATTCCTCAAGGAGCTTTTTGTTAATTATGAAGTCATGTCCGACCCATCGCAACCCCATGGACAACGTTCCTCTAGACCTTCCTGTCTTCTACCATCCTCTGGAGTCCATTTAAGCTCATAGTGACTGCTTCGATGACTCCATCCAGCCATCTCATTCTCTGTCATCCCCTTCTTCTGCCCTCAATCTTTCCATCATCAGGCTCTTCTCCAGTGAGTCCTTCCTTCTCATTAGGTGGCCAAAGTACTTGAGTTTCCTCTTCAGGGCCTTCTAAAGAGCAATCAGGGTTATTCTCCTCTAGAACTGACCAGTTTGATTGCCTTGCAGTCCAAGGGACTCGCAGGAGTCTTCTCCAGCACCAGAGTTCAAAGGTTTCAATTCTTTGGCATTCAGTCTTTCTTAGGGTCCAACTTTCACAGCCATACATTGCAACTGGGAAAACCATAGCCTTGACTATACGTACTTTTGTTGGCAGGGTGATGTCTCTGCTTTTTAGTATGTTGTATAGATTTACCATAGCTTTCCATCCCAGGAGCAAGCATCTTTTAATTTCTTTACTTTAATTTCCTCAAGGAGCAGCACCATATTAAGCAGGTCATTGCTCTGGTGGTATCCTATGGAGCCAAAGTACCCCTATAACATTGATCCAGCTACATCCCAAAACGGGGCATGGGGGGGGCTGCACGAGATCCCAGAATTAGGGAATTAATTACCTCCAACAGACCAATTAGATTCCACAGATTAGGCCTCCTCCGAATTCTATCCACTGGCCAATGCCGATTGGCTATCACCCGGAGGAGGGCCTTCTCTGTGGCTGCTCTGGCCCTCTGGAATGAGCTCCCCGTGGAGATTCGGACCCTCACCACCCTCCAGGCCTTTCGCAAAGCCTTAAAAATCTGGCTGTTCCGACAGGCCTGGGGCTGATGAGTTCCTGTCCCTGCTCAAATGGTGTGGCTGTTGATTGTTTTTAAAATTGTGGTGTTGCGTTGTCTTTCTTTTTTTTCCTGTTTGTACCCCCCCCCCCCCGGACTTGGTTTGTGAGCCGCCCTGAGTCCCTCTGGGAATAGGGCGGCATAGAAATACAATCAAATCGAAAATTGAAATCGAAAATCGGGCCATTTTCATATCACAAGAGTGATAGGGACAATAGAATAGAATTGGAGTAGGAGATAGTTGCCATTCTTTCACTAACTGTATTTAAACAGAGTCTGGATGTCAGTTATCTGAAATTGCATAGTTGCAAGATCCTGCGTAGAACTTCCTGCTGAAACCAGAAAGACAGACTAAAAGACTTCCAAGAATCTGAATAAAATACTTTTTTTTTCAATGGATCCCAGAATTCCTCTCTTGGTGTACAGTTCTGTCTCATCACCTCCCTTCACTCTCTAGCCACAGCTAAGCCTACAAAAGTTGACGTAGCATGATTCATTGTGCTAGCCATGGTTTGTTTACTCATTATTCTTTTAATAAGTCAGAACGGATTGCCTTCTGTTCTAAGCCAACGTTTCTCAATCTCAGCAACTTGAAGATTGTGCACTTCAACTCCCAGAATTGCCCAGCCAACAATTCCCAGCAATTCCCCAGCCAACCCAAACAAACAAACACCTTAAGGTTTAGAGCACTGAACAACATGTTCTAAAACTATGCCTCAGATCAAAGTGTCAGTTTATTGCAGAAAAATCAAATCCAGAAAGCACACACAGAAAACTGATTCAGCTGCATTCATTAACTTCTTTATATGCATAAGAATAGATGAATAAGTGTACAATACCAACAGGTGGTTCTTCCAAGTAAACACAAGGCAGGAGAGTTACAGGCAAACACAAGCAGTTAGTTTCATTTCAGTCGACAAGCCCATACAGACTGCTAGTTTACTTCTCAGAACAGCAGACTGCTTAAGTTTCTGTTTCAATTCTCTGCACAGACTCAGATCTATGTAAGCTCCCATTGGCTGACTTAGTTGCTATGCCTATTCATTGGCTGACCTTGTTCCCATGTCTCTCCCAGTCTTGAATATTTTAACACAAAGGTAGCCCCTTCCATTCCAAAAATTAGATGTAGCCTTTCCAGTATTGTCTGCTGACGATATCACCCTAGCCTGGTAATGAAACATCAGGACATGGCTTCAAAATCAAACCCTCCCAAATAGGTGGCATTCCAGTCTGGCTCGAGGACAACCCAGAAAAGATCAAAATGGTCTTACAGGTGGGAGCTTTTCTTAACGCTCAGGTGGGAAAGACCAACCTCCTGCCTGTTCAGGGGGTTCTAAGTCTTTCATATTAACTTTCTCACAGAATTGATTTCTGAGATGAAAATAAGGTAGGTTTTGCTGAAGAGCAAAAGTGTTTGAGATACCTTTGGTGTTGGCTTGAACCTCACAGGAGGGAGTCTAAGCAGAATCAAGCTAGGCGGTATTTGGTTGGGAGGCACCAGAGCAATAGATAGGATGAAGGGACACATCCAAGTGTGCTCCTGTCATCTGACAGGAGGTTTTCCAGCTTCCCATTTTTATCTATTGCCAGTGGGGTTCCTCTGGTGTCCCCCACCCAAAATATTACCCAGCCTGACTCTGCTTAGCTTCCAAGCTAAGTTACAACATCCGAATCATGATGTGAATATAAGGTAGATAGATGATGTTAGATAGGCAGACAAGCAGGCAGAGAGACTTAGAGACAGATAAGATAGATAAGATGATAGATAGATAGATAGAAACATAGATAGAAAGATAGATAGATAGATAGAAAGATAGATAGATAGAAGATAGATAGATGATAGATAGATAGATAGATAGATAGATAGATAGATAGATAGATAGATAGATAGATGATAGATAGATAGATAGATAGATAGATAGATAGATAGATGATAGATAGATAGATAGATAGATAGATGATAGATAGATAGATAGATAGATAGATGATAGATAGATAGATAGATAGATAGATAGATGATAGATAGATAGATAGATAGATAGATAGAAAGATAGATAGATAGAAGATAGATAGATGATAGATAGATAGATAGATAGATAGATGATAGATAGATAGATGATAGATAGATAGATGATAGATAGATAGATAGATAGATAGATGATAGATAGATAGATAGATAGATAGATAGATAGATAGATAGATAGATAGATAGATAGATAGATGATAGATAGATAGATAATAGATAGATAGATAGATAGATAGATAGATAGATAGATAGATAGATAGATAGATAGATAGATAACAGATGAGAGATGGAAGAGAGAGAGAGAAAGCTAGAGATACAATCCCAAAGGTGCTTTTTCAGGAGGCAACTGGACTCTTTTCTTTTCTTTTGTTTTTCTTTTGAGGATAGTGAAGAGTGGAAGGATCCTGTCAGAGTCGAAGAAGCTTCTTGGATGAGAAGTGAAAGGTCTTCAAAAGAAAAAAACAAGAAAGTCCAGTTGCCTTCTGAAAAAAAACACCTTTGGGACAAGCATGCCCTGGATAACTGAGAATCTCTAGAGATACAATCCTTTATCAGTATGGATGACATCTGGAGAACCCTGGGGAGGGAGAGGGGAATAGGTAGCCTTATATTCCATAGGTTGCCTTAACTTATATTCAAAATATTGGGTAGACTCAGAACAAATAGTAACTGGTCCTAAGGACAGATGTCAGTCTCCCCAAGTTTAAAAAAAAAGAAACCTTTTTTTGTTGTTTTGAATGACTTTCGTTCTTAAAAGTAGTTAGCAGCCTTGACACCCACACACACCCACACACCAATGGAGAGCAGCGCCGTGTAAATCAAATAAATAAACCGGGGCTGCTTTTCCACCTAGAAGGTAAATATCATCGAGGAGGGACCTCGAATCTTTAACGCAGGGGTGCCCAATTTTGGGAACTTTAAGACTTGTGGACTTCAACTCCCAGAATCCCCCAGCCAGCCATGCTTCATTGACAGTGTGCTTGTGTTGTTGGCGTAGTCATTGCCGGCCCTTTCTTTTTCAAACTCACCCTCTCTCCCCCCCTTCCGAGCCAGACCGTTGGACTTGCCAAAGTTCACTACCACAATATCAACAGGGAACTCGGGGCTGAACTTGGGCAGCTGCTGCTCAGAGACTGGCGGGGTGGGGGGTGGAGGTGGGAGGTGGAGAGCGAAGAGGGAAGGACGGGGGTCTTCATGAACAGCTTCTAACGCTCACACGTCGGCCAGAGCTCAGCAACGCCCGGCTGTGGGTTCCTCCTTCAGCCTTCGACGGCTAGGCTTTTGTCCGCCTTGAGTTTGGGCTGAAGACCTGTTTGAAGCGAGCCTCCGGATACAGCGCAAGGGCTGGGCGGAGGGAGTTGTGTGTGTGTGTGTGTGTGTGTGTGTTCGCGCGCGTGGGGCGGGGGGGGGTATTTCAAACCGTGCCCCTCCATCCTCACCAAGCATCCTTCCTCCCCCCTCCTCCCTGAAGGCTGCCTACAGAGCATCTGCAGCCTCAAGTAAAAGCTTTTCATCCCCCCCCTCCATTCCCAGCGAGCTGCGCGATCGATAAGGGCAGCGCGGGAGGGGGCCGTGCCGCGGAGCCGGAGAAGCCCCCCCCCTCTCAGCGCCCTCAGCTAGCTCCAAAAGCGGAGAAGCGCGCGGGGGGGGAGGCAGGACCGAGGAAGGGAGCTCGGTTTGGGACTGGTGTGTGTGTGTGTGCGTGTGTGCGTGTGTGTGTGTGTGTGTCCATGTGTCTGTCTGTCTGTCTGTCTGCAGGGCGGACGGAAGGGCGATCCACACAAAGGCAGAAGTGGAACAAGACGGGGTGGGGGGGGGACGGGGAGCGTAGTGGCGGCTGCTAGGCTGCTGGGTGGACATCAGGCGCTCTCCCCGACCTGGATGGATCGAGCAATAAAGCAGAAACGCCCGTGATAGATGGACCGGGAGATTAGGCGCGATGGAGTGCCGTGATGTATGGCTTGCTGATACAGTCCGGGGCGGAGGGGCCGGCAGGCAAAGAACTGAGCGCCGTCCTCCCACCTCCGCCAACCTGTCCCAAGACAAGCCTTCCTACTCTGGCTTTCCTCTATTTGCCTTCCTCCCTCGCTCGCTCGCTTGCTTGCAAATCTCTTTCCCTCTTCTTTCTCCAGGGACCAATCGATCATCTTTCCATTCTTGCTTCCTTTTTTTTTTCCTCAGCTTTCTTCTTTACTGGAACCTTCCTTCCTCCCTCCCTCCCTTATTTCCTTCCTTATTTCCTTTCCTTCCTCCCCATCCCTCATTTCCTCCTTTCCTTCCTCCCTCCCTTCCCCCTCCCTTATTTCCTTCCTTATTTCCTTTCCTTCCTTCCCCCCTCCCTCATTTCCTCCCTCCTCCATTATTTCCTCCCTCCCTTATTTCCTCCCTCCTTTATTTCCTTCCCTCCCCCCTTTCTTCCATCCTCCGTTCCCTATCTCCTTCTTTATTTCCTTTCCTTCCTCCTTCCCTTATTTCCTCCTTTCCTTCCTCCCTCCCTTATTTCCTCCTTTCATTCCTCACTCCCTTCCCCTCCCTTATTTCCTCCCTTATTTCCTTCTCTTCTCCCTCCCTTATTTCCTCCCTCCCTCCCTCATTCCCTTCTTTATTCCCTTCCCTCCCTCCTTTCCCCTTCCTTCCTTTCCCCCTCCCTTATTTCCTTCCTTTCCTTCCTTGCTTACTTCCTCCCGCTCTTATTTCCTTCCCTCCCTCCCTCCCTCCCTCCCTTCTTTCCCTCTCCACACCAACATATCTCAGCGCTTTCCCAACACTTCCAGTCGGCCAACTCCGGGTGGGCCGGCTTCCCCTTCCCAACCTGTAGTGGGCGACGTAGCTCAGCCCGCCCCAGCTCAGCCCGCCCCGGAGGGCCTCAGGTTGGGGACGGCTGGCGTCGAGCCTGCGCTTGGCTCAACCTCCAGCAGCCAGAATTGATTTTCTCCAGCCTCCTTGCCCGAGCCGCCGCCGCCGCCGCCTCCTCTTGTCTTCTCCCTCGCCGCCTTCCTTCCCCCCGTGCAGCTGCCTTCAACTTTCCCATTTTTCTCGCGCGAGGTGGAGGCAGAGCCCGGCCGCCGCTGGGGCACCGGAGCCGAGAGTCCCGGCAGGCGAGGGGAGCCGGCAGGTGGGCGCTCCGTCCTCTCCCAGCGGTGGGTCCGAGGCGCGAGCAAGCGCGCGGCCCTGTGGCTTCGGGGCACGCGCGCGCGCGCGTCCGTGGGCGGGAGAGGCGGACAGTCCGGGGCTGAGGAGCCGTGACGTCAAGGCGAGAGGGAGGCAGAGCTGAGAGGCAGCGCGGCGATTCGCAGCCCGGGCGAAGGTTGGAGGAGGCGGAGGCGAGAGCAGGAGTGAGAGGCGAGCGCCCAGCTCCGCAGCCTCGGGCAGGAGGGGAGCCGCCGCCGCCGCCGCTCGCGTGTCCAGCTGTCGCCGCTGCTTCTCCCGCTGTGGCTGCTGCCGCTCTGGCCGCCGAGGCTGCGGGCGTCGGACCCCGCGGATGGCGCTCTCTTGAGATGGCCGGCCATCTGGCTTGAGGCGGCGGGGCAGGAGGCGGGAGGCGGAGATCCGGAGGGGGCGGGCGGGAGGGGTGGAGGAGGCGGGGGGGACCCTCGCTGCCAGGGGGAGACCGAGCGAGCGATGGAGCTGAACCTCGACGGACTGGGCAACCTCCACCAAGCCGGGGAGCTCTTGAGCCCCGCCGGGGCGCACGCCAGGCAGCCGCCGCCTCCCCCGCCGCCTCCCCCGCCGCCGCCGTCGACCCACCGCAACTTGGTCTCCTCGCACGGCCGGCCGGCCATGGTCTCCAGCATGGCCTCCATCCTGGACGGGGCGGGCGACTACCGAGCCGAGCACAGCCTGGGCGGCCCGCTGCACCCGGCCATGAGCATGGCCTGCGAGTCCCCGTCGGGCATGAGCACTTACACCACGCTGACGCCGCTGCAGCACCTGCCGCCCATCTCCACCGTCTCGGAGAAGTTTCCCCACCCGCACCACCACCACCACCACCATCACCACCATCACCACCCGCCGCACCAGCGCCTGGCCGGCAACGTTAGCGGCAGCTTCGCCCTCATGCGCGAGGAGCGCAGCCTCGCCGCCTCCATGGGCAACCTCTACGGCCACTACCCCAAAGACATGCCGGCCATGGGGCAGCCCCTCTCCCCGCTGGCCAACGGGCTGGGCGGCCTCCACAACGGGCAGCAGTCCCTGGCCCCCTACGGTCCCGGCGGCCACCTGGCCGGAGACAAGCTGCTCTCCCCCAACGGCTTCGAGCCCCACCTGCTCTCCCGCAGCGAGGAGCACCTGGCCCGGGGGCTGGGCGCGCCGGGCGCCGGCATGATGCCCGCCCTCAACGGCCTCCACCCGCACGCCCACCCGCACGCCCAGGCCAACGGCTCGCTGCTGGCCGAGCGGGAGCGGCAGGTCTCGGCCTCGGGCTCGGCGGGCGGCGGCGGCGGGGCCGGCCAGGTGGAGGAGATCAACACCAAGGAAGTGGCGCAGCGCATCACGGCCGAGCTGAAGCGCTACAGCATCCCGCAGGCCATCTTCGCCCAGCGGATCTTGTGCCGCTCGCAGGGCACCCTCTCCGACCTGCTGCGGAACCCCAAGCCCTGGAGTAAACTCAAGTCCGGCCGGGAGACCTTCCGCAGGATGTGGAAATGGCTGCAGGAGCCCGAGTTCCAGCGCATGTCTGCCCTCAGGCTGGCCGGTAAGGGGCTGAGCGGGGCGGCGAAGCGCCGGGGAAGGGACCCAGAGGGGCGCGCGGGTCGGGCTCAGCCGGCTTGGCAGGCGGGGACGCAGGAAGCGAGGAGCGGGGAGAGCCAGCAACTGGCAGGGGGTCTGGAGGCCGGGAAGGAGTGGAGGAAGGGAAGGGAACGCGGCGCCTTGCTCTGGGAGTCAGGACCCGGGGGTGAGGTAGCCGAGGCGCCCAGGGCATTCCAGTCTGCGCCCAGCACGCAAAGCCTTTGTTTTGGCGCTTCAGCCGACCCCTGGCTCACCCTCTTCAAGGCGCGTGTGTGAGTGTTTGTGTGTTTTGTGTGCGTGTGTGAGTGAGAGTGAATGGTGTGTTTTGTGTTCGTGTTTGTGTGTGAGAGTGAGTGTTTGTGAATGAGTGTGTCTGTGTGTGTGTGTGTGTGTGTGTGTGTGTGTGTGTGTGTGAGTACAGTATGCCGATCCTCGGGGCGCACCCCGCGTCGGGATCGATTTTTGCTGGAGCTCCATCAAATCTTCCTTTCCACCGCACCTCCCTTCTTTTCCCTCGTTCCGCCTGGGGGTGGGTGGGTAAGGTCTCCTCGAGGCGCTCGGCGTTCCTTGCCTTGCGAAGGTGCCGCTGGAGAAGCGTCTGAAGGCGCAAAGTGTCCGTCGCTGCCCGGCTGAGGGAAAGGAGTTTGGTCCGCGGACTGGTCAGCAGATATGCCTCCCCTACCCACCCACAATCCCGCTGCTTAAAAACGTTCGTGGTTGAGGAAGGACTTGCCCTGCTGCGTATTTGGAATCCGTTCCGTTCTGTCTTGGGATGGCAGGAGTTGAAAAATCAACCCACCTAGAAGGAGCCAGGAGAGGGGAAACGGGGGTATATGATTGGGCATAAACAGATGCATCGTATCCTCTATGTCTACACGGGTGTAGGCACACGCGCGCCTAACAATGCGTGGAGGCGTCCCTACAACCCACTGCCAGGCGAGCGGATCGTATTTGAAGGGAAGATTCTGTGTGTGTTTTTCATCCACGCGTCTGTCCATCCATTCCAGATCCTTTCCACTCTCTGGCCGAGTCCCGCAATAGGTTCCGGTGGCTGGATCCGCCAACGGTTCAATGCCGTGTGGGAACCAGGCCATTGTCTTAGCCGCGGGGTTGTGGGAACTAGGAATCCACTTCGAGCCGGTTTCTTTGTTTGGACACCGCGCGCTCGCTCGGCCAAGGCAGCTGCGGTTGTGTTCGGTAAACCCTGCTTTGGAAGATTGAACGCGGGGTGTAGGAATCGTGTGTGCGTGCGACGTGTGTGTGTGTGTGTGTGTGTGTGTGTGTGTGTGTGTGTGTGAGAGAGAGAGAGAGAGAGAGAGAGAGAGAGAGAGAGAGAGAGAGAGAGAGAGAGAGAGAGAGAGAGAGAGAGAGAGAGAGAGAGAGAGAGAGAGAAGGAGAGAGTTGCATGGTGCGGGCACTTGTAGTCACCAAATAGGTTGCTCTAGATCAGGGGTCTCAGGGGGCGCCTTAAACACTCAGAGCTACAATGGTCCTAACTGGAAGCCCCCCCACCCCACCCCTTCAATTCTGGACCAGAAGTCCGGTTCCCCCACTATAGAGTCTCCTCCTGGCACTTTCCCCTCTAGCTGTCCTAACCAAAAGCCCTATCAATTGTAGAACTGACCTGCCATAGGGAGTCGCAGCAGAGGGATGAAAGAGCCACATGCGGCTCCAGAGCACTTTCGCTCTCGCCAAGTCAGCGGCAGGATCTCGGCTACTACTTTTTCAACTTATTTCATGTGCTGCTAGGTTTGCTTGTGTTTGTTTCCTTCAGGGTGAGTGTGTGTGTGTGTGTATGTGTGTGTGTGTGCACCCCCGAACCCCTCTTTGGACACCGCCTTTGCCAAAGGGGAATCACAGAGGGCCTCCGTGTACCGATTCCCACGCCCAGTTATTTGTGGCGGCAAAGGAAAGGAAGGGCAGAGTTAATTTCTAGTATTTTTTTTTAATTCTCTGGATGAAAAGAGAAGATGGCCATCCTTTCGCCTATAGTCGGGATATTCGGTGTGTGGTGCTTTAAATTATTAGTGTGGCCTCCACGCATTTTTAAGAGAGAGAAAAGGCTTGTTGGGGGAAATAGGCTGACTCTGTAAATTGCTTAGAGGGGGCTGAAAAGCGGTATAGAAGCCCAAGTGCTATTGCTATTAGTAGCTTTATTTTAAAAATCCACATTCCACTAGTATTAGGTGTTAAAGGTGTGTGAGAGAGAGAAGGGATGAAAGGGAATACCTGGAAGAGGAGGGGGCGAGGATCCTTAGTGCTCTCTGAGCTTGGTTGTTTTCTTGCAGGCGTTTCATTACTCAAACTAAATGACGCACCATCATGCTAGTCCACATGATGTTGCCTAATTTGGGTAATGAAACGCCTGCAAGAAAACAGACAAGCTCAGAGAGCCCCAAGGACCCTCTCAGCGTGTCAACCCTGAGCTACAAATACGCTCATCCTTAGCGACCTCTGTTCTCTGTGAGAGACGAGTCTCCTCCAAGAAATATTCACTGCTCAGGGTATCTCGCCTTTCTCTGTCTGGCCCAAACGTCAATCTTGCCTGAGGAAGTAGGTGGTTTTGCTCCCTCTACTTTAGGCAAGATCTAGGGAAGAAAAGACAATTTGTCCATGAGAAAATTTTGGTGCTCCGCAGAAAAATTACTTGCATTTTTTTAAAAATATTGCACTAAATACTATTTATCTTTTAAGAAAATTCATATTAGTGGTCCGCTGGGTTTAAAATGGTGAATTTAGTGGTCCCTGAGGTCCGAAAGGTTGGTGACCCCTGCTTTAAAGTATCCTGAATCGCAAACCCAATTTACTTTTGCCCCCTCCTTGCTAACAATGGCCTATGTCGTCTCTAGAAGGACAGGATAATGGCTGGATAGGCCTATTTGTTTGTTTCGCCTCTAAGGTATACTGCCCCTGAACATGGGAGCTCCATTGCCTTATCATACCTGATCCTGGTGGGCAGACTGTTCTCCTCTCCTCCCCGGGGGGGGGCGGCTTTCTAAAGCCGTAGGGTCACTTTGGCTGTGGGTAGAGGAGGAGCGGGGGGGTCGCCTTGATTTCTGTCTTGTCGGAGAGCAAATAGTTAGCCTTCTTTTTTGTCCTTCTTGAATCTGTTGCCAGATCGATTCCGAGGATGAGACGGAATTCTTGTGGAATGGGAGCGGGAAATCGGGAAATCCCCCCCCCCCGTTTGTCATTTGGAAGCCTAGAGTTCAAAGGTGGGGGCTCTGGGGATCCAGCCCTTTCCTCTTTCTTGAGACAACCTCCCTTCCTCCTCCAATGCAGGGATTCCCTCCCCCCCCTTTTTGCTTTAGCTGCTGCTTTTTTGGGGGGGGGAGGTATTTTGGGCAGTGGGAGGATGGCTTATCTCTTTCTTTCCTACAATCAATCCTTCCTTCCTTCCTTCCTTCCTTCCTCTTTCTCTTCTCCTTCCACTCTTTCTTTTTATCTATATACCCATTCTCTTCACCCTTCCATAGCTTCCCCCCCCTGTAGCTTTCTATTAGTTT